>NW_010202486.1:66560-74930 GCF_000695765.1 Mesitornis unicolor
AATCTGCAAAGCTGTGAAACAGAGAAAGTGGGATGAGAAATGTTTTATAGCATTATAAATTTGCTGACATAAATACTTACTAATCAAAGTGATAAATTTCTGTCTGATCCAAGCAGCAAAATAAAATAAAAAGGACATATTTGTGCCAGCATATATCAAAACCCCTTGAGCTGTGCTTCTCTGTCAGACTTCATAAATACTGGATCTGTCATTCCAATTCAGCTGCAACACTACAGACAAGACAGTAGGAAAGTATTTATTTGATATGATTATGATATAAACTTCATGTCTGATTCTTCTCTCCCTCTTAAAGTGGAATATTAGATTAGATGTTACCATGTGTGCATTGTAATCAGCCTTCTTTTCACTGACTTTTTTGATCGATGAAAGAACAATTTTGCTTATTCTACATCAGCCAAGAAAAAGCTTAATTGTATTCATTTCTGAAAACGTGATGTCATTAAAATTGAGAGAAATGGCTCTCAATAAAAGGCAGAACTTGGAAAAAATATTATTTCTAGTATTAGCAGCAAGGCACACTGCTGTAATTGTGGGGAAATAATCTGGCTTCTCGTCACCATTGTGGAAGGCCAAGAGAAAGTGATAAGTGGCAAATAACCGCACTTGAGACAGATGTATTGAGTCTCTACCAGCAGTACAACTCGTATGTCAGCTACTCGACTTACTGTAGTTTGGGAGGGAGATCCTCAGAGAGGAGAGAGACAGATAGTTAAAAGGCCTTCTCCCCCTATTCACCTCCTTTCATCTCTTCTCTTGTGTCTCTTTTTCTCTCCTCTGTCCTTTTGCAGCAGGGCGGCATGCTAATGAGCAAATACCTGGTGCAGCTGAGGCTGTCATTGGGGAGTAATTAATGCTGGTGTCAATTGCCTGTTCTGTGGTTTATCAGACAGAGTGTGGTTGTGTGTGAGTACATAGGAACTTAAGTATAAAGATCAAGAAAGGTTACTAAAGATACTTTTTGTTTTCCATGCTCTGTAACAAAACAGTAAGCATCTGGCATATTCATGTTGCTCCTGTTCAGCCTTTTATCCCTTCCAAAGACTTGCTTTAATGCTAGGCTTCTTATAACTACTTTACACGGGTTTCTACCGAATATAATTTCATATGTGCAATGAGGCTGCATATTAGTAAAAAAATTTTTATTCTGCTCTCTTTCTGTAAGTTTTTTTGAATGCATCCTTCTGGAGAAAGGCAGTGGCATTATACTGAGGGAAAGAAAGATATTTAGATCAGCTTCTAGGCGAATGCAAGCAAATGTCAAGGTGACAGCTTGCTGGTGTTTACAGTTTCATCTTCAAATGTTGAACTATACATTTAATCTATTTATTATGTGTTCATGTGAGAGCTTTTAATTAACTACCAGCCATGTAAATGGTGCTTTCTCAAATATGTAGGCAATATGTGTGCTGTTAAACAGCTAACTGAAGTTAGGAGAATAAATATAGAAATAAAAAACAATAAAATAATAATTGTATGCCTGTAAGAAGTAGGTGCTAGAGACCAAAAGACAAGACCAGTGTTTGTTGAGGGGAAAAACATGCTGTTGACATTTTGTTGATTGTGAAAATTGTAGAGAGAGAAGGCGATTTACACCACAGTTTTCCTGTAAGTAGGAGTGTCTCCTCTAAAGCTATGGAGCACATTCTACACCATCAAACTGCTTTACAAGGTTGCTTCACTGTCACCGAGAAATTTTCTTAAAAAACATCTCACAAAATAAAATCTGAATAATATAGATACTTGTTTTCCTTTTTTATTAAGACAAATATCTGGCTTTATATATTTTAAATGCAATTTGTTTAGACAATTGCTCTGATTTTCTAGAAGTGAGATAAGACCTCCAACTATAAACAATATTTTTCATTTCAGTCAACTGAACTTTTAAAAATGCATTTTTTTTCAAAAAAATTATTTTTTATTTGCTAAAAATAATTTGAAAATGGTCTCTTGAAAATATGTACTCTCAAGCTCCTTTTTACCATTTTCTATAATGGCACTTCTGATTATATTCTATACAAAAATATCTGTAGTGGAAACAAAGTCCATATACTATGCTGCATTTGTGCCATGAAGAGTATCCAGTGGCAACGTGCAGTCTGGACAATGTCAAAGCTAGAAAAACATATTTTTCCTATAAAGGTCCCTTTTACATAAATGAAAATTACATGTGTCTCAGTAGAGTATAATTATATTATATAAATAAAACTTTATTGAAATGGATTTAAGGGCAAGTACTTGTGACAGTCTCCCACAATTTCATTCCTAAAAATGACTAAGTATTGAACTACCTTACTCTTATTGACTACAAACTAATGCTCATTAGATGCTTTAAAGGGGAAGAAATAACAACAAAAAGGTTATTTTTTTTGTGCTGAAGAGTGATTAGAATACACAACACACAGGTCACATCATCTTTTCAGCAATAAGTTTAATTAGTGACTCAATGTCAGTGGCCAGAGCCACGATGCACCCTGGTTTGGTCAGTGACATGTTGGGTGTTAGGAGCTTGTCAGAGCAGTCAAGTCAACCATTGGCACAGGTTTGGATGTATTTCAAGGTGACCCTGCTGACTGGGTGTGGAAAAGGGGGAAAGATAAACTGAAGAGAGTGGTAACTGTCAGAAATGCAAGTGCCCTGGCAGGGGAGAAAGACAAGAAAGATACGTGGGATTTTGAACACGTTCACATACGTGGCAGAGCAGGCCTATGCTGCTTGGTGCTCCCGCCTTCTCTAGCAGGGTTCAAATGGAGGAAAATGAGGATAAAAGAAAATCAATACTTGAGAATTAAACTGAAGCGATTGTGCTTTCTTTCCTGTGTGAGTAAAATGGCCAATACAATGTCTTACTGTCAAAGCAGAGTTTATGAGTTAAGAAGAAACACTTGAAGCTGGCTTCGAGAGAGTGGGAAGTGCCTCCCTTTTGCTCTTTCGGATGAAAGCCATGTGGAGGCAGAGCATGCATGCAAGCTTCTGCATCAGGAATGGAGGGCTACCAAGTGATGTTGATTCAGTGGTTTAGAGAAGCTAAATATGGACAGAAGGAGACAGGCACCCATAGCTGTGACAGGGCTTGCTGGCATGTCTGGCAGCACTGATGCTGCAGTGCTGCTCCCCAGACCATGGGCAGCAGATGCCTGAGGCCCCCTGCCCTGCACCCTGCCCGCTGGCTCCTGCGCAAGCCTGCTGGTGTCCCCTCCTGTCCCTGTGACCTCCTGCCCGTGCTCCAGCTCCCCAGCTGGCTGTAGGATGACTGCTCAGCTGCAGGCCAATACAGCACAGCCTGGAGTGCTGGCACTCCGAGAGAGTTCACTTTTTAAACTTGCGTGCCTCTGAGTTGGCATTGCAACGCTTGTGCAACGGGCCATAGATGGAGAAGCTGGAAACACAACAGGACATGAGGCTATCCTGAATAGAGGAAGGGACTTGTCTCTGGCCAGTCAGCCAGGCCCACCTGATCTGGCATCCCAATACTTGGGATCTCTGGGCTGATTTCTCATGCCTGCCCTCAAGACAACACACTTGCATATTTGCAGAAGCTGTGTTTCCTCTGATGTGAACTTGGACAGAGCTCCTGGCTCAGCTTGTGACCAGTGCCTGGGACCTCCACCTGTTAGGTGTTTCAGAGGTGCTGTGTTGCAGTCTCTTCCACTTGCTGGCTGGTTTTTCAGCTTCCCTGTCCAGATGACAGATCTGTGCAAAATCCTATCTTTGTTGTTGTTCTCTGGACACACGTCAAAATCTCAATGTACTTTTTGTAGTAAGGGGTCCAATACTGAGCACTGTACTCAAGGTGTGGCCTCACCAGTGCTGAGTACAGGAGAAGGAGCGCTTCTCTACTCCTGCTGGCCACACTATTCCTGATGCTGTTGGCCTTCTTGGCCATGTGGGCACACTGATGGCTCATATTCAGCCAATTGTCAAACAACACCCCCAGGTCCTTCTCCTCTGGGCAGCTCTCCAGCCACTTAGTGGGGAAAAAGTTGATAAGACACTTTGTTTTAGTTTTTGGCTAGCCTTGGTATACAGATTGCAATAGTGATCAAGGTCTTTAGTACTTCTGAGTTAGCCAGATGCAGTAGCTGTGAGAAGTGAAAGCCAGGGCAGATGACCCAAAGTCATCATCAGCCAAGAAGAGTATTCCATGCCATAAATGTCATACTCACTGTAAACAAGGGAGTTTACTGTGGATGGCTCTCTTTTCTCAGTGGTTGTCATCCCTGGAGGGTCTTGCCCATCATTCTGCACCCAAGGCCTACTCTCCATGGCGCTGTCGCTGGAGTTGTGACCCAGTGTTTGTCATCCATCATTCACTACTGGGAGCACAAAGCTCGTGATCACTATATGGGCTGAGTATATCATTGTGTATTTTATATTCATATTGGTATTAGTATTCGTTTCTTCCTATTATTTTATTAAATCTCTTTTTATTTTAACCCATGGGTCTCCTTTCCTTTTTCTAATTTCCCCTGTTGGCTGGGGAGGGGTCATCCAGTGATACAACAACTGCCTACATGAAGACACACGTAGAAGGAAATAAAGAGCAAAATTCAGGTTTTTCTTTCCTCCCCTGCCCTTAGTGCTAAAATAAATAGAAAAATAAATTCTTGATAACTAAGCAGAGTGCCAGACTGGCTCTGGCAAGTCATTATAGTATGTAGATTTGTTTTCTTTATACACAAAACCAGAATCAAAATCCCATATAAGCTTCTTTTGGCAGTATCTGAAATTGTGTGTCTGATCTTTTTATGCAGCAATCTCTCACTGAAAATACTCCTGCAATTTAAATGCTGTGCATAGCATTTGCTCTTCATACTCTATGCAAAGGTCTAAGGGAGGAAACAGGAATTTATCTTATTGCAGTCATTACTGTGACTGTCTTCAGCTTAGCAGAATAGTCCAGTGTTCCTGGTTATACAGGGACCTCAAACTGTATTTTTTTATGGTCACATATAAACTGGCCCATAATAGCATATCAATAAACCTCAATTACACTCAGGAAAATACTAAAAGCAAAGCTCAAGTGAAGCTCAATAAAGTCTACAGGCATATTAGAACAGTGTGGAATAGTGACATCCATCTGGTATTTTTCAGTGACTTGTAGTCAATTACTACATTTCATCGTATGTAATCCTCTTTTATCTTCTGTTCCTGCTGCTACAGCAATTCTCACTCTGCTACATCTGTGGTTTTACTGTGAATTTTTATCACCTATGAGTAAGTGGATATTTTTTTTCACTAGCAGTTGTGCTGTACCTGCTTGGAAAAAAAAAACAAATACCAAACCCCAAGAAAAAAAAAATAATTGCAAGAAAAGTGAAACACAAACCTAAAGACTGCAAGGTAAGGATGTAAAATAAACCTATTTGGATACCAGGAATTAATAATGAGCATGCCAAAGGTAACCTTCCAATCAGAACATGAATTGTTGAAAACATGATGTAGGTTGAAGTGTCTGGAGCGACATGTATTTTTAACAACCTCCTGTGGTTTGATCATATCTGTGACAACCCATTAAAAAGAGCATTCTAAACGAAGTCATAATTGTATTTTTCTTGGAGAAGGAAGCTTGGGCTGTCATGTCTTTATGATGAACATTAAATCCAGAGGTATATTCTCTCTGGATGTTGAGAAATACAAGGTGAAAACCTGCAGTAGAGAAGTTAATCTTACACCACTAGTACTCCATGCTAGTCTAATCACATCCTAAAGCCTACGCAGGCTTTACCACTGGTTTGTGTGCAGATGGAGAGGGGGAAGGGAAAAACCCGCTCATTTCACCGCCTTGTGCAAAAAGCAGGTATCACATAAACCTTTGCATTGGGAGAAGCAGAGGGACCGTGCTCTTGGGGCTTCAGACAGAGAAACCTGGCTTGGTGTAAAGGATGAGATTCTCTATGGGAATATTGGCTGGTGTATGGAGCTATCTCCACAGTTACCCCAAATTAAGGGGACACTTCTAGATAGGTAATGAGCTGAAAGAGTCAAAATGAGAATAGGGCCACAGAGGAAAAGGATAGAAAGGGTAGTTTGAAATGCATGGGGTGGACCTGATTTCAGGTGATCAACATCCCTCCCATGGAGAGGCAAGTGGAAATATCACCCTGTGGCATGGTCTTTTTCTAGAAAGATGGCTTTCCTTCCCAAGTACAAATACCTAAGGGACAGAGTTGCTTGGACAGCTTTTGTGTGGAAGTGATTTTGCTGAAGATGAGATAAAAGAGGAACGAGGGTTCAGCTTGTTCAGCCAAGTGAAACGGAGACTGATTGCTCACTCAAAGTACCTGAGGGGAGAAGGACTCTGTAAGGCAGAAGACAAGGCAGAGAGCAGACCTCAGTAATATAAACAAGTTAGCACTATACATCATCTGCCAATTGATAGGTTTCTGTACAGAAGAAGAATGAGGCCCTGGAGCTGCTTCCCAGTAGGAACAGGGGCTGCAAGAGGCCTGAGTAGATTCAAGATAGAGCACAATCAGCTGAAGAAAGGGATAAAGTGATGTGATCAAAAGAGGCAGCAGGAAACAGGATTTGGTGGTGTGAGTGGTTCCTTCTAGGTCTGTACTCCTATGAATTTTATTTTTTTCCTTTAAAAACAAACATAACCAGGTGAACTATTTGACCTTGTCTACTTTCTTCAGTTTGAATGAATATATAATGGGTAACATCAGTGATAATTACAAATGAGAACTGGTTCAAAATACACATATTATCCCTATTTTTGGAACTCCTTCCAGTTCCAGAGAGGAGGATTCAAGGACAAGCAAGCCTCCTCCCTGTGCCCCATGCCAGACAAACCTGCCAAAGGGACACTGCTGCCCCAAGGATGATGGTACAGCAGTACCTTTGATGTATTCAGAGCTGTTCAAGCTCTAGAAAAGCACCTTCTCCTACATCTCTAGAAATCCTCCTGAAGAGGCAAATCTATGCCTCTATGGCAATTTGCTTGCAACTGGAACCAAATTTCAGCCCTATGTTGTGGATCAGATACTAGAACCAGGAGCTAGGGAGAATGATGATGTAGCTTTCCAGACCGCCTGACTGCCTGGATGGGTGCATTCAAATGTCATTCAGCTCCCACAGTAAGCAAATATGCAGCTGCCACGGGAGAACTGTTAGACACTTTTAAGCCCCAGTTATAAAACTTGTTATGTATTATTTACTCAGCACTGACAGCTTGCTCTGCGCTGTGCACACAAAGCAGCGCGCTCCCTGCCTGCGAGAGCTTTTGATCTCAGAGATTAAAAATCAGGCACAATCCAAAGGTTTAGGAGACAAAGCCTGAACCTGGTTTACTGGCTGGTTGCTCCCAGTATCCTGGCCCACTGTTGCCTGGGCTGTGTATTTCCTTTCCAATGCAGAGCTCTTTGCTTCCTTTTTGTGGAAACCAAAATACAAAGATGGCTCTTGACCTTTCTGGAGTTAGGATACTGCTGGGACATGTACCTAAGAACCGGGAAATGGTCCAGCCTCTTAATCTACACATAGTCCTCAGCAGCTTTATACCTAGTGAAGGCAGAAATTCCTGGAACAATTGAATCAATAATTCAGCACTTGCATATAACTTTTTAAACACAAGTTCCAGTGTGTATTTTTTTTCTCAGCAGGTCTAGTTACCCAAGGAGAGGATTACAGTGATGCACACTTAAAGTATCTGGCTCAAAGATTGCTCAGGTACCTTCATGACATGGTATCATGCCATTTGAACGTATCCAAGTTCAGTGTCTCCAAATGGCATCAAAACCAGCTGGCAGAGAGAGCAGGGAGTGCCTAGAGTTAGCTGACAGTAAATGCTAAGAGCAGATATGTCTGAATCCTATAATTCTTCAAAATCTTGGCTGCTGGTTTTTATCTTGTAAGGCATCTTGTTTAGCACAAGAGAATTTGACCAGTGTTTAACCTGGACTAAGACTGAAAGTGTTCCTTGACAAGGGGGAATGTCACAGCTATCCCACCCAGCTAGCAAAACAAGAGCCGCAACACTGTGGTAGATGTTCTCTCCAGTGGTCCTTAATGGTGTGCATTGCTATGTCACAGAGACCAGGCAGCCGTGATAGTTTCTAAAGTCTGTGACAGGATTCAGGACATGAGGACTGAAAGAGGATGGGCATTCTGTGTACAGAGAGCAGTGGGTAAAAGGTAGGGAAAAGGAAAAACGGAAGAGGTTGAAATAACTGATGGAGTGTGTGAACTGAGGTACAGGGGAAAAAGAAAGAAAGTAAAAGGAGCTAAAAGAACTTCATATGTATGCTGAATCTGAAAAGCCCTAGCAAAAGTAAGAAAAATCCAGTCAGCACTCATCTTTTACTGAGTGTGTGTTTTGGGCGTGATAGATGGAGAATACTGGGTCAG
>NW_010202486.1:74961-96833 GCF_000695765.1 Mesitornis unicolor
GCTCAAAAATAAAGACACCCAAAGTCAGGTGTCTGTATGTCATTCTCTACATGTGAGCTGTGAATACAAACTCCTGCTACAGTCAGTGGAGGTCTAGGAAGAGGTTAGTTGCCTATACGTAGGTGATTAGTACTTTCTGAGAGGCCATAGAGTATCTGAGATACTTCTCTGCAGACACCAACTGTGTCAGAGAACTTGTGTCATTTGAGTCTACTCAGTGACAAACAGGATATCCCACAGTATTTTAAAATGCTACCAGATGCCTAAGTGTAAGCAACTAAATCATGTATCTGAGATGTCCAAAGAGCTCTTAGTCTAACTTTAGCAAATGATGCTGAATGTTTGCCTGGACATCACTGGCTCGACTGAAGAGGAACTCAACCCATTGCATGAACATAAGCATCCCTAGTTACCCAGGGATCTCTCCTGAGATGACTGGCAGTGCTCAGCAAGCTGTCTTGTGCCTCTCCTTGCTCTGGTTACTCTCCAGGTTCTGGGTACAGAAAAATCTTCAGGTGTTGCTGCTTTCACTGTTGTCTGGCAATATTTCCAATAATTATGCAGTTGTAACCCTCTGCCATGCAACGCAATTAATCTTTATGAAGTTGTAGTTTCACTGAAATGGAAGACTTCCTGGTGTACATGATCGATTGCTGATTGACGTAACTCTCTTTATTTTGGCCACCCTTCAACTTTAATTATAGAGGTTGCTCACAATGTCACAGATAGAGAGCCCACTGTTCCAGGATTAAGTGATGAAATGCTCCCTGGCCTTCACTTTCTGAGCTGGCTTCCCAGTGTTAGATCAGGTCAAATGAACAGGGGAATACAGCAGTACAAAACTTGACGCTCTGATTTCACAGCTCTTGCTTTGTTATTTTAGACCCTCATTCTTCCTTGTAACTTATTAGGGACCAGAGCCACAAAACAAGAAAATTCAGCAACCTCTTTAAAAGGTAACTCACCTTCAGTGAAGACTGCCATTATCCTGTCCTTTTGCACAGGCAAGGTGGTACATAGACTGATATTTAGTTCTTAGAGGCATTTGTCTGGTTCTCTCTTTTAATTTTTTTTTCTTTTAATATATCTCTTTTATTTATAATGTGCAAAACTATACTATAAAAATAAATAAAAAGAAAAAAAGGAAAGCGATCAAATCCTAACAATTTATACCAAGAGAGGAATAAAACCAGAGCAATTTTATCTGAAAGTCTACTGAACTGCCATTTGTTCTCAGTTTCCTCTGAAAGTTGACTTTCCATATCATACCCTCCATAGTGTGACAATCAAAAAGGTGATGTCTTATAATACATGTAAAAAAAGACTTTTAAGTTTACACAATTTATGCATACTGAATCAAATCAGTGTGGCTGACTCGATATGAACCAACAGCCATATGGTGGCTGTTTTCATAACTCAGAGCACAGAATCACAGAATGGTAGGGGTTGAAAGGAACCTCTGGAGATGATCCAGTCCAACCTACAGCAGGTTTCAAAGGATAGCGTCTAGGCAGATTTTGAATATATCCAGAGGAGGAGGCTTCACGGCCTCTACGGGCAGCCTCATACTGGACATTAAGAAACAAGTATTTATTCTCACAGACATAAGGAGCTGTGAAGAAAGGCTATAAAAAAACCAAAAACAGCAAACCAAGAGAAGCAAAGAATACACAACTGGTCAATTTTGAAATGAGCATATGGGGATAAAAATGTTAGCTCAGCTACAATAAAGCAAGCAGAAGTGGGAGAAAGTGATAGTGGAGTTCAGAGTTGAGACTTGGAGCCTTCAGGTGTCTCTGTAGCAGCATTTCTGTCAGAGGAGAGACTGCTAAAGGGCAGCAAAGTAAAGAGCCTTCGAAGTATGGACATGAAACCTTGACAAGAGACAGTACTATCTGTCTGTATAGCTCTTCAGGCTGTCCAAGGTGCAATCATCCTCTATGAGAAAAGGGTGCAGAATGCAGCCTGAAGGGATGGCTGGGGAGGGAGGGCTAATGCCCCTCTGCCCTCCTACCTGCTGCAGAGGCACCTGGGGAGGTCAGGTGTGGTGACTGTGCTTGCCCAGTCTGAAGGAGAGCACCATGGCACTTGGGTTTTGGATGACTTAGTGGTGCTGAGCTGCTCTGTATGTCAGGTCTGCCAGTGCCGTGCTGCGCCACTGTCATTCATCTTTGCACCAGCACATGTGCATGGCAGGAGTAGCACGGCATCGGTGCCTTGCTGGGGAGAAAGCTCTGTTCTGTGCTATTCTGGTTCCCATCACCATTTTTATCTCTTCACCTCAGCTCTCAGCCTGCCCAGGAAGCCTCACCCATTGAGGAGACGAGAGAGAAAGCAAGCTGTCATACCCAAGGGGCATTACAGCAGCAAATCTTGATTGGAGCATTTTATTTGTTGGGTCTTTTCTATCTGCCTGTGTGCTGGAGCATGACAGAGAGCAGGAAAAGTAATCTTAAAATTTTCTATCGAAAAGCAGTTACATTTTAAGGTTTTTTTGGCCGCTGTCATTGGTTAACAAAGTGAACAGGAGCTCCCACTGGGATGTGCTGGCTGAGAGCGCAGATGAGAACCAAGGAGGTGTAAACAGCAGGATGTTAGGAAGAAGTGGGAGTCTGTCTGGCCCCCTGTACAGCACCAGCACAATTTTTTGCAGAAGACTGTTCCCCATGCTACTGCCAGGCTTAAAAGGGTAAAAAAAAAAAGACAGATAATGAAAACTAGAGTGCTTTTATGAAGGATCATTTCATAAATCTAATGGGATTTTAGAAAGGAACAACAGTGACTGCAAGTAAGGGTCTTGTGGAAGCAGCTACTTTAGCCTGACAACAAAGAAAAAAACAAGAAAAAAGAGAAGATTCTGAGCTGAGCTGAGAGCAGCCTTTGGACACCCCTGGAGAGGGTGGAAGTATCTGACACCAGAGAAGTCATTAACTCCGTCGAAGAAGCAAGAGCTCATGTGTGTGTGTTTGGACTACCAACTGAAGCTTGACATTTCAAGGAGGGTTTGCAGCTTTAAATAGTAAAGGTAATTAATCATTGGAGTGGGATACATCAAGGGATGTATCTTTAATTCAAAACTGAATTGGCTTCAAAAAGATATTATTTAACTCAGTTAGGAATTAGCCTGCTCTTTTGTAGGAATTTAACCCATATAATCACAGCAGCCCCCATGGTCTTAAAATCCATTAAACTATTATTTTTTTAAATCAACCCAGGTTATCTTCCCTCAAATAGTTTAGTTGCTAACCCAGTCACATCAGCCATCTTAAGGGGATTATTCGTAATTATGGAGCAGAGTGTCACCTCAAGGGAAGAAAGGTAGAGGCAGCGATTTTTTCCATTGTTTAAATAAGTCTGAGCTCTAGTAGAGGATAACATGTAAGAAATGCCAGCTGTGGTCAATGAGGTCAGTCTAAAAGGAGGCATGGTATAGCAGCAGCTTTAGGAAAACTAAAATTAAATCTAGAGGAGACTCTTGGTTTGTTTCAGAGAAAGGACAACGAGAGCACTTATCACCCTGACAAAAATGTACACTGCTTGTTCTGACTTTTAAAAAGATGAAAGCAACAACACAAAACAAGTCAAGTCAAAATAAAACAAGAACAGTTTCTTCATGCTTCATGTAGAACAGACACTATGGAAAAAGATGAGAGATATCATGTGACAGTCATGGCAAAAATGAGACACTTTCTTGATATGAACTCACAAAAAATGTCATTCAGGTCATAGAAAATATAGTTCAAAACAATTTGAGCAATTTCTGAAGTTGATATAAGTAATGAGAAAAACATCAGCCTATTATGAACTCTGCATTTGCAGTTAGAGAGTAGGGAACAGCATAATGTGAATATATCAATAATTAAGATATTACAGACACTTGTGGAAGCAAGGGGGAAAGCTGAAAGGTGTCTTTAGATATGAGTCTGAATTTGACTGACTTTTTAACAATATACACAAAACCTACTATTTTCATGGCATGCTTAACATTTCATGTCTGGTACTGAGTTTTACACTGAGATTAATATTAATAAAAATAGGTATGTGAGCTGGAGGAATGAGACAAACTATGTGAAGATCATCTCTACTTGGCATTTACTTCTGCTATGATTACTCAATCCAGCTTCCTCCACTCAAACCCTTGTTTACCATTCCCCAACAAGTTCATGTTTTCTCTTTGATCTGTACAAATCTTTTAGAAAAAAAAGCCAAACCAAAACAAACCCTCTTCTCCCACCTCAGCCAGCTGTAAGACAAGGCTTTCAGGCGATGCAACCCATTCCTTCTGCAAAGTAATAGACAGCCTTTGCACTACTTTGCAATGCATTTGCAAAGCAATACTAATTTATCTAGTAGGTCACGTAGCTTATTGACTCTGTGAGTTGCACTCACACGGTTAGTCATTTTGGTATCAGTGAGATTCCTTGAATGTATAATATCTACTCAGTGGGACTGAGGCTTCCGAAATGGGACTCAGAGAATATAAATGGCTTGTGCCCTAAAGCAATAGCTGCAATGCCCTGGTGTGGATTTGCAAAGTGTGACAGAGACTCCAAATGAGGGACACAAAAAAATTAATTATGCAGACAACTGAAATTGCTGAGGATTCCTTCCTTTAGGGGACATCATTGACTCTGCTACCACAGGCTCATGATTATTTATTTCATAATTTTCCATCACAAAAGTGTGGAGGCACAAACCTGTGCCAAAGGGAGATGGCATTTGAATTAGAATTGGAAGCATCCTCAGAAGGCGGGGGGGATAGGTGCTTAAAATGTGACTTGAGGGACAAAGATAGGAGAGGCTGCTTGGAGGATCAAGTCTAGTCCCTTATGGGGGAGGATGCAATGCTGAACAGACTCTGGATATGTTTAAACAGCATTGCAAGCCTAAGCAGCACCATGTGCTGCTTCCCCAGTCACTCACACTGGGAAAACTCTGTGTGACCCTTTCTATTTTCAGGGGACCAGCTTCCCTTCCTGTAGAAAGCAGGCACGGGGACAGGCGAGATGGTGTTTACTTAGGTTTTGGTTGCAACCTGCAGCATGGAGCATGCCCAGAGTGCACACCTTGAGCAGGGCATTGAAGGGAGCTCCCCCATCGAGGGAGGAAGATGCAGCAACCAGCTCCTTTCCATGGGTGCATGAGTCCAGAATGGTCTACAGGATGCAACATGCACAAAGCATTCCCATTTCCATATCAAAGGTGCACATATGCAAAATGAAAAGGCACCTCACATGAACATTACTTTACACATGCGTGCAAACACAATTTGCTCATGCAGTGTTTAAACTGAGAGTCCAAAAGATGCTATCAAAAAGGTTTTAATACTTCAAGAACTAGGGAGGCGAGAGCACACAGAAGTAAGGCTATTTATGGATTCAGTGGTAGCGTGTTATACAATTCTCTGAATTGGAATATAAAATTGCACTAATACTTTGATTTCCGTTCCACTTTGTCTGAAACAAAAAAAGGCTTGCTTATAGTTTGTTCATGCTGTGAACTGATGTAGAAGCTTTTTGCAGATAGTTTTGGTCTGCCTGAATATATTATCAGGGTTGTTCATGTAACTGGCACCGTTTTGACAGAACTGGCAATACTCTTTTGAGTTCAGAAAGATCGGTCTGACTTAGCAAGAGTTGCTTTCCCTGCCTCCCATGAAAGTGGTGAAGCCTTTCTGTCTCATTCATAGAAGTGGAAAATCAAAATTATTCTCATCCTGGAATTTATCCCCCCTTCACCCTTTACTGGGTATATTTGTGTGAAAGCAGAAGAAAACTAGACAACATTGCTTTTCATGAGTGCTTTAAAGCCTGAAGCAGGAGCTGGAAAGGTTGTGATGGAAAGCAGGGCACACATGCATCGGCCCTCAGCTTTTTGCGCGACACCCAGATACCAGGATCAGCTTTAGATACCTGTTCTTACAGAACATGATTTGGCTATAAATATTCCTGTGAGAAACAGAACTGTGAGTGATATGTCACAGCTTTGATCTTCTCTGAGAGGGATAAAGCGAGCAGCTTGACCCCGTGCCTGGGCACTGACCCATGGGAGACACACTTTGCTGATGCGAGTGCCAGGTGATAACCCAGACCTTCACAAGAAAGCTCACATGTTGAACTTTCAAGATTTCACCAATTAATATCGAGTAGATATATGAAGGAATTTTCTGAATGCCAATTAAAGAAATTTTAGTCTTCACAAAGAATTGTTCCAATATTGATAAGACTCTACTGGTCTCTCTTGCCATAGATTTGGAGAGCTGGACTGGAGGGAAGTGAGATCTTCTACAGCCAACGTATCGGTGCAAAATATTATTTGTTATCATTCACAGTGTTACTGCATTGGTATTTCAGGATGTGCTATAAAAGATTGTCCCCAGTGAAATGGAGATGTTAAGAGAAAGAATAATCACAGAGCTTGAGAGGAGACACAGGCAGAAGGATGATGTGAGTGGCACAAGGCCACACAGCAGGTCAGCGGCAGAGGGGTACAGATCTCCAGCGTCTGACCTGGATTATGTTTCCTTCCCAGCTCTCAGCCTTGCACCACCAAAAGGCTTTCCACCCTTAGTGCTAGGTCTTAAAATAAACAACATGATAGCATCCCATATGTGGTCTCTGAATTAGTGCAGAATGGAAACCATTTTTACAATCTCTTACATTGTTTCCCTGCTGCTGCTGTCACTTTTCAGCAAGACACCCCAGACAGCAGTCTGGCTCAGCAATGACAATTTCAATTAAAAACATTTGTTTTCACATCCTCTTAACAGTTTCCACATGGTGAGAAGTGCCTGGTCTCCCCATGTGAATTTTGGGTGTAGGACAGTAAGCAAAGCATGCATGCTTCTCTTTATATGGAAATACTTAATTCCATCGTGGCTTCATTTGGCGTTGTGCCGTAGCAGAGCCAGGGTGCTGCACTGTTGTATATCTCACAGTGCTAATGGGTTTTTTTCTTGGGAAAGATTAGCCTTTTTCCAACTTAGAAACAAAAGCAAGTAACATAAAAACAAAAAAGGAACTTGCATGGAAAGGAAAAAGTTTGTTTGCTGTGATACCTAGTCTCTAAATATACTATTACTAGCTTGCAGGTTATATTCCTGCAACACTTGGGGTTAAGTGCACTCTATGTTGGTGTATGTGGATTTAAATAAATTGAGGCATTCCACAGTTTTATATCCTGGTGTTGCAAAATGAGCACATTTTTCCAGCTATTCAAGAGAGTGTTTTCAATATGCTAGGGTTAGGAAAGCATTTATGACGTGCTGCAAATGTGTCCATTGACCAGGCCCCTGGGGTTGGGGCAAAGACTTTTTAGGAAAATGTTTTCTCTCTACTAGCAATGTGATCCTTCTTCCTCCAAAAAGCCTATTTCTCCCTCAGTACCACAGTCCACCATGTTTCACAAAGCAGTTACAGCAGCCAGCAAGTAGTCATGAGGTCAGGACCTGCCCTGTGTTTCAAAATTATATGCAGATATGTTCATATTTGATGTGAGAGGCAGGCATGAATAAAGCTCTATCCTGGCATTTTTGACCTTGGAGGAAGCAATACTCACTAGCCGTAATTAAA
Organism: Mesitornis unicolor; assembly: GCF_000695765.1. Taxonomy (NCBI): domain Eukaryota; kingdom Metazoa; phylum Chordata; class Aves; order Mesitornithiformes; family Mesitornithidae; genus Mesitornis; species Mesitornis unicolor. The sequence continues at coordinate 82,533 of NW_010202486.1, forward strand.
ACCTACCCTAGGGTGAGACAGCAACCTGGTCTCTGGGATTGCTGGAGTCTTTTTTAAAGTACCTCAGTTTTCTACATACCTCCCTTCTTAACTTGAAAGATTTTCTGGTGCTTATTATTTGCCTGTGAACAGTCAAATGACTGGGTTTTTTTGGGAGATGGGTACCTAACTTTTTCCTAAAGTTATGTAGTTTCTAGTTTTTGGGTAGTTATTTGCTTAAATTCCCAGAGAATGACAAAAAGCTGGGTACATTCAGGTCTAGCTTAACCTGTGTCAGAACACCTCTCAACCTGTACACAGGGGTCCAGCAGCTGGAGCGCTCACCCAGCGTGGAGGTAACTCAAAAAGAACGATCGAAAGACCCAAGGCAAGCTCAGCTGAGGGCCATTGCTAGAGCAGATAGAGAATGCTGGGTGAGGAGGCGGCTTGCTGCTATCGTCCTGGTTCCTTGTCTAGCTCTGCCTCCTGAATCCCTGTAAAATGGCCTGTAAAATGGGCAACCATTGCCCAGGTCATACCAGGGCAGCACTGGTAGGTGTTTATTCTCAGGAGGGGCACAGGTGGACACAGCCATGACCTGATACATAAGCTCAACTTTCCTGTTGTTCTTCTGTACTTTCAATGGCAGCATCAAGTATTTACCAGAAAAGGATTTCAAGTGCTTTGTTCCCTTACATGTGAAGAGGTGCTTTCCAAGTGTTTTGACAGCTATGTTGGGTAGAAAGAGCATCCCCCCTCACTGAGCACTAGGAGCCTCAGCTACATCTAAGACATACCTAAGTCGGGCACCAAAAATAAGCAGACTGTGAAAAATCACGGGTTTTTTCCCTCTATTGCAGCAACAAGGAGCACAGGAGTTATGATGCCTGTCTGTGTGTGCAGCAACTGTTGTTGTGGGACTGAGCCAGGGACTTCCTGAGTAATATACAGAGACCATATTGTTCCACAAGGATCCAGGTTTTTTCTGTTCAGGGGAAAATAGCCAACATACGGAGAAAGTGATGGAGAGAGGTGGTGAGTTTACTCTAAACTACACATTTATTTTTAGATTTTGCAGTCACATTACCAGACTGCCTCCTTGTTTCAGGAGGACACTGTGCTCTGAGCAAAGAGAGAGTAGAGTTGGTAGCTTGAAAAGGGCAAAAATAGAGGAGAGGAATGGGATGAGCAAGTAGGATACGGAAGATGGCAGAGGCTGGCCATACTTCAAAGAAGGCTTAAGAGCAGAACCTTAACAGCAGAAAGTGGTAGATGTAAAAGAAAGGAGAAATGAAGAGGACATTTCCTCAAAAGAGAACTCAAGATGACCAGAAAAGTGAATGTAGCAAGACAATGAGGCAAAAATGGATATTTGTGTTATATGAAATTTAAAACAACAATAATAAAATTTTTTGAAAAATCACTTACCCTACACATTGTCTTACAACTCCAGGAAATACACTGGGGTTTTCTAGTCTCCAAGGTCCACCATCCTGAGGAAATGCTGTTGAATCCCAAACAAATCCAGATTTCATGTCATATGCAAAAGTAAAGGATATTTTCCCAAGCAGGAAAGCAAAATCAAATAAATAGTAAATTTATTTTTGAACTATTTTTAAGGTCCAGTAAATGTATATTACAGAACTCATCATTTTATACATCTTACCCTAAATGAGATGTTTTCAGAAGAAGAATAGATATAAGCATCTTTTTGACCTGCTAAATAATATCTTCTGCATCCATTAGCACTGGATTTAGGACATGGTAAAACTGAAACTGTACGTATAACTGAAGTTTTACTGTATGTGGACAATGTAAAGCACAGCTGTGCAAGACTTCGTGCAGGTTTCCTGACTTGACTTTTCATTGACTTCAGTGGCCCCTGGTGAACATCCACCAATCATTAATTGAATAGGTTAAAGTAAGAGGTCTTTAGAAGCAAATTCTGGAAAAGCTTGTTTCAGTGTATTGATATTACAGCAATTTAATCTTGGCATGAGAACAAATATATCTACTAACTGTCTGAGTAAATAAATTGGCTTGCTAGAGTTGTTGTTAATTTGACAGGGCTGGGGTCATGCTAAAATCACCTTATCTGTCCAAGGATTAGGTGTGAACTAAACCAGTTTTCTCTCTTCATAGTCTCTAGAAAGAGAGGGATGGACACTTCCAGAATTGTATTCAACTCAGGTAAGATAAATACTGAAAATACCTGAGATAAGTAAGAAGAACTAGCTTTTGCAGGTGCCTGTTCCCCGCATTGATTAGATGGTTATCCTAGTCCAGATATATAATCAGTAGGCAGTTAAAATTAAATAATGGTCTTCACTACTGGTGTCGTTTCTGTTATGCAAACTACAAGAGGAGGAGGAGTAGAGATACACATCACCCATGACAGGGGGTCCCTAGCTACTGCTTCTGTGGGTGGCAGAGACAAATAATGATAAACATACGTGAATCAACAACTTCAAATGTCCAACAGGCATCAAAACTATTTGTCTTCACTGATCACTTGAGGAACCAACCTTGGTATCCCTGGGTACTTTTCTATCTGAATTGCTCCTTGGCCTCTTGAACTTAGATTGCCAGTTACTAGGATGATTAATTTGGGCATCTATAATAGGCAGTAAGAATATGGTCCTTAGGTATTCATAAAATAATAGTTTTCAGATGACAAATGTTTGTTTCTGTGAATGACGTATTTCCTGGTCATCACAATGGTACTCTGTTTGTACAGAGAAACCTGGATTGAGGAAGAATCTAGAAAGGGGATGTTACTTTGTGCAAGGTTGTGAGATCTCTGTTTTCCTGGTCAATGAGGAATGCCCATAACTGAAGTTGGTCATCCATAAAATTCTGATCAATTTGAATTCCCTGTCGGAGACCTGTGTATCTGTCTTTGAGTATTGAACAGGTTTTGTGGTAGATAAGATAATTCTCTGGAGAGTGGTGGTGGTAAGAAATGAGGCTTTTCCAGGCTGGTCATACCTGCTTCCTGTTGATGTTAACCAAGAGTGCGCTGATACTGTTAGCGCTGCAGTACTAAAGAAAGCATGTGAGGGAACTCATGTCCCCAGGGGCATGGCCATCTTCATCAGAATGACTAATTAATTTCCAGCATCGCTTGCTGTGCTTGGTAATGTTTGTTTTGCTGTGGCTGCACAAGTTAGAAGGAGAATGGCTTGTCTGGCAAGAACTGAATGGCATTTTAATGCAAGAACAGTGTTAGCTGTTTCTGTATTGACAGAAAAATGCGGATAACAACGGTACAGCTCCTCTCAGCAAAGACATTAGCGAAGGCAGGAAAGGGAAGCAACTGTGAATGTACTCTAGATCCATAAGAAACTAGTCTTACCCTCATAGTGTGCTGCAGAACTGATGATTTTTCCTTTGTTTTCAACAGTGATTCAGGCTGGAAAAGCCAGAAAATAAGGTAGTCTGTAATCTTTTATGAGGATTTCCTCCTTACCACTCTCTGGTACATAATGGTATTTGCTGCTAGTTTTCCCTTTGTAGTTTGATTTGTGGGGGTTTTAAAATGTCAAAACACAGTTTACCCACTTTTTATGTACTCATAAATCCAAATAAATACTAAAATAAAAATTGGGCCATTTATTCAGTCACTTTTCGGCATATAACCTCATTTTAAAAATACAGGCTTAGCTGCAGGGTAAGCAATCTTTCAGCATTATGTTTCCAATCTGTCAATCTGATCTGAGCTTAAAGGACTCACATTCTGTTTTTTCCATAGAAACAAAACACTTATTCGATGGTAAGTATAGCTTAAGCTGCCTCACAGACAATATACATCCCTAGTTCTCCATTGTCATTATATTTGAAAATTGGCCAGTTGTCAGCTGAATGGACCTTGATACCAGGCACTTTGAAAGTCATTGAGTGACTCTGTACAGAGGATTGCCAACACAAACATTGAAAGACTCCAGAGAAAATACCTATCAGGGATGAATCTCATTCCACCTTTGTGATCATGAAAATCATCCCACATTTATGTTTATGTATAAACCAAAGATTGTATATCCTTAATTATGACTTATGTCTTGTCTTTTCTTTACAAGGTCTCTTCCAATGCTAAAATCGATCAATAATTTTAATGTTTCTCAGTTTATCTTCAAGGCTAAGACAGCTCTGTCCTGTTCTACTTTTTGGACTTCACCACATTATTCTCAAAACCAGTTCTTTATTTTACCACTGCTAGTTATGTTGATGCTCTATTCATTCTCTTTTTGCTATCACAGTTTTCTATAACAAATCTCTAAGAGGAAAACCTAACTGGTGCCAGTTTCCTGAACACGGTAGAAGTAAAATTAATGAAAATGTTACAGGTTGAAAAGCCTTAAGCTGTCATTACTAGATATACATTATAGACAGTCTCAGGTAGAGCTCTACGAGGTGGAGCAAACTCTACTGAGTTGTTTTCTGACTGAAACAAAACCTCATTTCTTAAATCAAAACAGTTGAACAAAACCTAAAAAACTGCACATATTCAAGCTGCTTATGTCCATTTGTTCCACTGTTTTAGTCCTTAATTTTTTATTTTTTTTTTTCAGGAAGCAGTAAGAAAAATCAAACTTCTCTTGAAGATTAAAACTGCATGCAGCAGACATTTCAGAAGAAAGGCCCAGAGCAAGTATTTGCCCTGGTAAATATAAATGGGAAGCCTGGAGACTGGAGAAATAAATATCTTAGATAGATTCCTAAAAGTACAGAAAAGGTAGAAATTGTTTATTTTCTGAGTTTGGTATATGCAGTTCATTTATTATTTCTGGGTGGTCAAGAAGTTTATACTAGAAAGACTATCCTGTAATCTCAAAACAAATCCAAACCACAAATATTTAAACATCTATGAAGATTTTACAGTAAGAGCCACTGGAAATGCTCTGTTTGGAAAAGTCTCCCAACGAAAGAGACAGATGAAGAAGTTTGAAAATGCCTTCAGAAAGAGTTTAAAAAAAGACAATAGGAAGTTGCCTACCATCTAATGTCCTTAAATAACATTTGCAAATGCTGAGTTAAAAATGTTGATTGTATGAATTTACAATTTTGTCTCAAACATATTTTCCTAAAATAATGAGTGCTGAAAATGCATGAAATTAGCTGATGTTGCAGTATATTTTTTCCAGCAAAGTGACCTTTTCTAATGAGTGAGATTTCCCCTTCCATACTTGTTACTGAAGCCTGTGGAATTTATATCATCCAGCAGGAGCCATAGAAAAGTCAGATGTCTGCTAAGAGCTTATCATTTAGACTCATGCTGTAGCCAACAAAGACAGACATTCCAGAGGACTCTGTATCCCTTGTGTCTTAAGTGCCTACCTTCATATCTAATAAACTTCTGTCTGAAAATGTCTTTATTTCTTCTCTGACTATAAGGAGGACTTAAATAATTCAGTTACATTTGCAACTTAATTTTAACCAGCTATAGATAGAAAAAATAAAACAGAAAAATAAAAAACTTGGTAAATACGTAAAGATACAGGAAATGAAAAGTACAGAAACAGAAGACAGTTAGACAAAATGAACCCTATGTAAAGGGCCTCTGTAGAAATACAGCTGTTAATTATCTTTAAATTTAAGAATGAAACCAAGAAGCACTAACTGAATTACTAAAAAGGAACTATTTGTAGAAAATACATTCAGCAAACAAGAATTTGACTTTTAAGTAATCCACTGACCTCTCCTTTTGTAACCTTATTCTTGCATAAAGAAATACACAGCCAACAAATTTTAACTATGACTTTGGATTATGGTTTTGAGATTTTTTATTTTTTTATAGTCCTGAGTCAGCAAATGCACTACAAAGACAAACTCAAAGCAATCTCCAGCTGGATCTAAGCAGGATTGTTTCACAGTGGTATTTTCATGACAACCAAAATTTCATCCTGTGCTTTAGAAGAAAACAACTGGAACTACCTACACTACCAGAGCATTCAGACTAACCATCAAGAGACTCTCTTTCGCTGATCACTTGAAATGCTCTAATATAACCTCTGTCATTGGCCCTTCAGCAGATGGTGTATAAGATTGTTCACTATAAGGATGAAGTGGCATTGAATCTCTGCATGTCATCCTGGTCTTGGTACAAAGGTGTCCTAGCTCTGCATGTGCAATACAGTTTGGCAAGATACCAGGAAAAAAAACAGGAAAAAAAATCATTCCACATAACCTGTAACACTGTCCATCTCTGCCTTCCATGAATCTAAAGATAGATCTTTTCAGCAAATTCTGTGGAAATAAGATAAAATCAAACTAGGTGGTATAAAAGCTTCTATAGGCCCTTTACAAGAAACGATTCTTTTGCAATGAATCAAAGACATGGAAGCCATATCTACTAAGAGATAACAATTTCATAGAAATATATGAATGTTAGATAGTCTTAGAGGGAAAAGCTTCTGTTTAAGAACCTGATGTAAAGAAAAACATCTGGAGACTTCTGATTCCTGAATGGTGTATGGATTCTGGCTAACTGTAAATAACCATGAACAAAGAATATCTCAGTAGCCAATATTTTTCTCTGCTGGTATCAAATGAAATTCATTTGGTATCAGCTGGAGTTTTTATAGCGCTAATGGAAGTTATTTTCAGTTATCACGTCAGCCCGTAAGTACACAAAGACAGCAATTTTGCTAGTAATCTGGAGATCAGTTTGTATGTAGGGGGTATACTTTAGACTGTTTCTGCAGTGCAAGCTTTTATCTTAATAAATGTGGTGAATCATAAATAAAAAGGAAATGACAAAAAAGGGAACATTCAGCTGGGGCTAAAGTTGGGTTTGGAAACATTTCATAGCGTGAATGTCTGAACTCTAAAACATGATGATGTCCCGTAAGCCCTGTGTTCAATGGGGAGCCAATGTACCTGAGACCTAAATATGACCTATATTTTCCTTACAATAATTCCTCTGATATTCCTTTAATGCATGGCACAAGATATAAACTATGAAATCACAGCACAGACATAATTGCAATTCTTTTTAATAAACTCATGCATTTTAGCACATATCACACTGCCAAAGGATAAAGTAGTCCAATCAATAAGGAAAAGTTTGACTCTGCTTTTTATAGCTTTTCAAATCCTATCAGCAATGCCAGTCTCTAATTGTAGTATGTTGATTAGTATTTAAGCACACTTTGGTAAGAAGCTAAATCACTCTCTAAAATTGCTTGCTTAGAAGAACTTTCATATCTCAAAACTCCGTTACTCATTTTCTCTAATGACAAATTTAACATAAGCTAGTTAAAATTTACCCAGCATAATTCATGCATAGCACTCAGAAGTTACACAACATAGTGTGCTACAACATGTGAAGACAATTTGGCTGTGAAAGAGAGTAGGGATGTGTTTTTAAAAGGCCATGCTGCTGAATTTTCTTACATTGCTTAAAATGTCAGTGACTGCTAATGACAATGGCCCTTAAAGATTAATTCAACCTTTTGCAATACCCATCAGTCATTGTAGCTATGTGAGATGCAGATTGCTGTACTTTGTAGTGCTCCCTGGCATCCTGGTGCTCCAGTTGTCAGACTGTGAGATCTATCAGAGTACACAACTCCATCGCTGCTTGACTACTAAAAATGCCTTCCCACTGAAAACAGAGTGAACTGTGGAGGTAGATGTTCATAGAATCATAGAAAAGTCTGGGTTGGAAGAGACCTTTAAAGGTCATCCAGTCCAATGCCACCAGCAATGAGCAGGGACAACTTCAACTAGATCAGGTTGCTCAGAGCCCCATCCAGCCTGATCTTGAATGTTTCCAGGGATGGGGCATCTAACACCTTTCTGGGCAACTTGTTCCAGTATTTCACTGTATTTAATTGTACAAAAAATTCCTCCTTATATCTAGTCTAAATCTACTTTCTTTTAGTTTAAAACCATGACTCCTTGTCCTGTTGCTACAGGCCCTACTAAAAAGTCTGCCCCTATCTTTCTCGTAAGCCCCTTTTAAGTATTGAAAGGCCACAATAAGGTCTCCCCGAAACCTCTCTCAGCCTGTCTTCATAGGAGAGGTACTCCAGACCTCCGATGATTTTTGTGGCCCTCCTCTGGACCTGCTCCATGTCTTGTCCATGCTGAGGGCTCCAGAGCTGAACACAGTCACACCAGTCTCACCAGAGAAGAGTAGAGGGGCAGAATCACCTCCCTTGATCTGCTGGCCATGCTTCTTTTGATGCAGCCAAGATTATGGTTGGCTTTCTTGCCTGTGAGCGTACATTGCTAGCTCATGTTCAGCTTTCTATCCATCAATACCTCTAAGTTCTTCTCCTCGGAGTTGCTCTCAATTCCTTCATCCTCCAGCCTATATTGATACCAGGGATTGCCCTGACAGAGGTGCAGGACCTTGCATTTGGCCTTGTTAAGCCTCATGATGTTCACACATGCCCATTCCTCCAGCTTGTCCAGGTCTCTCTGAATGGCAATTCATCTCTCAGGTGTGTCAGCTCAGTTCGGTGTTGTCTGATAATTTGCTGAGAGTGCAATTGATCCCACTGTCTATGTCACTGATGAAAATATTAAATAGGGCTGGTCCCAGTACTGACCCCTGAGGTACACCACTCGACACCGATCTTGATCCAGACATTGAGACATTCACCACTATCCTCTGGATGAGACCATCTGACCAATTCCTCATCCACTGAACAGTCCACCCATCCAATCTGTATCTCTCCAATTTAGAAAGAAGGATGTTGTAGGGGACAGTGAAAAAGGCCCTACAGAAGTCCAGATAGATGACAACCGTAGCTCAATTGTATGGACCCAAGTTTAATTTTGTCACATGGTTGGGACCCCAATTGAGTTTCATTAGACTTGGAAGTGGTCCCATAACCCACTCGCTGACTGGAGTCCCGTGATGCTTACTGCAGCAGCTACATGCTTGTTTCTTACACATTTGTAAAGAAGATGTATTTTAACTCACTATAAAAGTGTGCACAATATTTCTACATTAGGATGCCTGCCATTAATGCTGATACTGTAACACAACCTGTCAAACTCTGTATTAACCTTCCATATTTCAGGTAAGTCATGATCAGCTAATGAGATACACAAAAGCAACTGGATAAATTTAGAACATATTGTTATGTTTTTTGAACAATGCTTAACTTCAACATTTACCACATTTTTTAACACTTCTGGTAAAATTTGAGTTATATGAAAGGCATACTCCCTAATTTTGTAAAGCATTAAAAGAAAAGGTGAAGTAGTACAATGTTTCAAATATTTTCTTTATTCAATGAATAAAACTCACTGGAGTTTTAAGCTGAAACGCAACTAACCAAAAAAATGAAGAAACCTAAGCTGTCACAGATTTTCAGTCCTGTAGGGTTTGAACCTCCAGGAACAAATCTATTTTTATATTCTTCACAAGAGCTGCAGGGACATAAATTGAAACCAGCACTAGATTCATCATCTTCATTTAGGTAATGAAATGTTACTATAAAACCATTTAGTTATACTTCTTTAATGGTAATTTTCTTTGCCTATACAAATGGTTAAGGATCAGCCCACATTCTTTTTGTTATTCTGGTAAAACAACTGAGTCATGAAACCTACCTGAATTGACAGGCAAAGGCAAACTTACGACTGATTTATGTAACCAAGATGACAAAACCATTTTCCTCAGCACTAGAAATCTGGATCTTCATTGCCCTTCCTGTTGTGCAATCAGTTCCACTTTAGCAAAGAGAGCTCCAAGGCTGTTAGAAAAACAGCTGTCACCATGGCATCCATACTCACTTTGCATTCATGACTGCAAGGCACTACAGAATTAGGATTCTTCTGTTGAGTACAGGTGCTCTCATTTTCATGTTAAGGACCAAAGTGATGACATTAATATAAATGTCTGCATTAATATTTTGAAGTGGCATCCTGAACCATCTTAACTACCATGTTCTTTGACTAGAAGGTGGTCCTCCTCTCCCTCTCCCTCTCCCTCTCCCTCCCCTTCTCCCTCTCCCTCTCCCCCAAAAAAATCCAACATTTTTTTCAGAAGTGTATTAAGCATCATACTCAACATCTATCATATTATTTTTTTTCCAAGCATTTTCTCTCTGGGGAAAGAATCACATGCACAGTGGTATGTTTAGGTTGGGTGGGGCACTTTTGAAGACTTTCTTCTGCTGTGCAAGTCCACCTTTGTTTGCCTTAAAGAAAGAGACGTCCAAGAAGCAGAAGGTGCTGAGTTTTGGGATGGTCCTTAGTTTCCACATGAGTTAGGTCTATAGTCCTGCACCATCTCATCCCTTGAGAAAGATGCTTGCCTGAAACAGGAAAACTGTACACTTGTAATAGAAAAGCATATTATGCCAGGAGAACAGAATTGTCAACTGTATAGTCAGCCTGCAGCAGGCATAAAGAGGAAGCCTTAAAGAGGAAGTGCAAGACTTTGAGCCTTATATGATATTTGCTGGAAAGCCAACACAGAAAACAGTAAAATGCTCCTAGGATGATGTTTTGCTGAAGATTCATGCTGAATATTCTGTACTAGTTGAAGCCTAAAGTATTTCACTGCTTTTGTCCATATGGAAGTGATAAATGCATATATAGGAAAGGAATAATCAGTAGACAGAAGATAGGATGAAGTCTCCTAACCTCACAGAACTACTTGATTGCTAAGGAATGCTACCACAAGAGAGCTTAGGGCTGGTAAAGAAAATAGAGTGACGACTTGAATTTACCTCTGTGGATGTGAACCTCCCTCTCTGAAAACCTTTCAGGATGTTCTTCACTTTTCTATCAACTTGCTTGCTCAGTTAGTAGTTGTAAGTAAATGTTGAATATGGAAAGAGCAAAAGTAAACATCGTGAGACATCACAAAGATGTCTCCTTTACTAAGCTTCAGGACAGATTTAAACTGTTTTAGTGAACTTCTTGAGCCTTACTTTCAGCTGGCACCAGTATAGCTCACACTCAAGGCTGCCAAATGCTGCAGAGAGATGCTAGCAGATGGGAACAGCATTGGCAGCAGCCAATCATTGGTAGTGCTGTAGCTGTTCCCATTACACCTTGTAGCCTCCATCTACAGCTGACAGTTTTCTGGTTGTAAATTACACCGAGTGTGCAGTTAGCCTTTGCTTTGCTTCTGTTTCTGCTTGCCTAGGACTGAGAAACTGGGTATTGGGCTGACAGCAGGTTGAATCAATACCAACTTCTTCAAGGATTAGCAGAGAATTGGATGTGTCAAAGATGAGGTGCCTCTCCAGCATGAGTGTTTTGGTCTGAGACAGCACAGGCTGGTTGTGGCTCTCTTCCAGCAGTCAAGACTTGGCTCAGGGGTCCTCAGCAAAGCTCCTTAGCCCAGGGTTGTATTCTGAATGAATATGATGAGCACTGGCAATGCAGGCAAGCTGGCAGCTGTGGTGCTGCATGTGCTTGGTCTTTAGTAAGGAAAAGTAATGTGAGGAAAATAAGACGGCTGCAACATGCTCACTATCCTTTTCCTTCTGTAAAAAGGCAAAACCCCCAACTCTTAAATTGTTTTTTTCACTTGACACTCCTATATAAGTATTTACTACAGTTGAATCAGGACTGTTATGTGATCATTACTGAGTAAAAAAGGCACTAAAGTAGGAACGGACAGTCACGCTAGCCTCAATTATAACAGCAACAACAGCTCTTAAAAACTGTATTCCACATACTAATAGACCACGTACAATGAAATATCATAGTGAAAAAACAGAATTTCAAGTAACTAATTAGTGGCCTCAGGCTGCCTTTCAAAGCTTTATTTACAGGTATGCTTTTCCTTTCCACAAAACTGTATTTGACACAGAATTTGTAAGAAATGCACAAATGATTTAGAAAATTATTGTAGAACTCCTTCCTGTCCCCAGCTTTCTTATGATGACTGACCTGAATTTTTTATAAGTCAATAGGAAGGTTACTGTGATCACACACACAGAATATTAGGGGCTGGAAGGGACCTCGAAAGATCATCCAGTCTGATCCCCCTCCCAGAGCAGGATCACCTAGACTAGGTCACACAGGAACATGTCCAGGTGGGTTTTGAATGTCTCCGGAGAAGGAGACTCCACAACCTCTCTGGGCAGCCTGTTCCAGTGCTCTGTAACCCTTACAGTAAAAAAGTTTTTCCTTATGTTCACATGGAACCTTCTATGCTCCAGCTTGCCGTTGAGCATCCCGTAAATCCTACTTGTCAATTCCACTGAGATTACTTGCAGATATTAAGGCTGAGTAGGTGTTTGCAGATTTGAACTGATATTTATCAGATGTGAAATTGCAATAATGGTAGGAGAAATAAATCAATTGTGATTGTTTCTTTTTCTAATGATGAAGAAAAAGAATAATTCTTTTTAGGTGATGCAAAGCTTGCAGTGCTCAAACTAAAAAATCCCAAACCCATGATAAAGACATTGAACATGTTCTAAAGCTGTAAAACAAGCAGAGTAAATCAGTAAACCATGAACATTGTAATTAAATCTATTCTAATTCTGGGTGCAAGTATAAACTGGGAGAGGAGTGGCTGGAGAAAGCAGCCTTGCAGAAAGGGATCTAGGGGTGCTGGTTGACAGCAGGCTCAATATGAGGCAGCAGTGTGCCCTGGTAGCTGAGAGGGCAAACCTCATCTTGGGGTGCATCAAACACAGCATAACCAGATGGTAAAAAAAGATTATTATCCCACTGTATTCGGCATTGGTGCAGACTCACTTTGAATACTCTGTGCATTTCTGGGCCCCACAATTTAAGGAAGATGTTAAAGTCTTCAAATGTATTCAGAGGAGGGCAACAAAGCTGGTGAAAGGGCTGCAAGGCACATCCTATAAGGAATGCCTAAGGACTCTGGGCTTGTCTAGAGAAAAGAGGTTGAGGGGTGACCTCATTGCTCTTGGCAGCTTCATGAGAAGGGGAAGTAGAGAGGGAGGTGCTGATCTCTTCTCCCTGGTATCCAGTGATGGAATGCGTCGGAATGACTCAGAACTGCCAGGAGAGGTTTAGACTAGACATTGGGAAGCATTTCTATACCAAGAGGGTGGTCAAACATTGGAACAGGCTTTCCAGAGATGTGGTCAATGCTCCAAGTCTGTCAGTGTTTAAGAGGCATTTGGACAACGCCCTTAATAATATGCTTTAACTTCTGGTCAGCTCTGCATTAGGCAGTTGAACTAGATCATCATTGTAGGTTGCTTCCAACTGAAGTAGTCTATTCTATTTTAAACTCTAATTCAGTATAGGTGTATTTTTTTTTTCATCAACAAAAAAGAGATTGCCTTACCTTTGTTCTGGGAGACATGGACAAAAGTAGTTAGGAATGCTCTGATGCATGCCCATCACTTTTCATGAAACCAGAAGAGATCTGTGGCTACCTCTCAGGCTGGCATTCAGTCTGATGCCACTAACTCCAGACCTTTTTCGACCGTTACAAATACGATGTGTTCCCAGGTGGTTATTCTGTACTCTCAGGTGCCAAGAAGACATGTGGTTATTTCACTGAAATCAATGCAGTCTTCAAGATTATATTTCATAATAGACACCAGCCTATTGATCATGGCATCAGTTTTAATCAATTTTTTAAAAGGTTTTAGTTCACGTTTAAGGCACTTGTATAAAGGCAGAAAACTTCCTGGAGATTTAGAGAGTTAATTGATCATGTAGTAAAAATGTCAAAATATTCATAATAAAAAAAATCTATCTTTCCTTCTGTTAATATTTGTTGTATTTTACAGAGGATATCTGGTTTTAAAGGAATTCAGGGTTCAGTCTTCACTACAGTCCTTTGAGATAGGATAAATGTGAAATAGTCACTTCTTGTATTTGATAGCATTGTGGTTTTAGTCAGCAACTAAGCATCACGCAGCTGCTCACTCCACCCCTGGTGGGATGAGGGAGATAATTGAAAGAAAAAGATAAGAAATCTCATGTGTTGAGATAACAGCAGTCTAATGACTGAAACAAAACAAAATAAAAATAATAAATGTAATGATGAGGAAAGCAACAATAAAAAGAAAGAGAGAAAAAAATTCAAGAAGAACCAGAGATATAACTGCTCACCATTTGCTGACAGACATCCAGCCAGTCTTTGAGGGGGGAACTGGTCCCCCGGCCAACTCCCCCTAGCTTACATACTGAGCATGATATCTTATGGTATAGCATATCCCTTTGGCCTGTTTAGGTCAGCTGTCCTGGCTGTGTCTCCTTCCAGCTGCTTCTCTACAAGGGGGCAGTATGAGAAGCTGAAAAAGTCCTTGGCTTAATGTAAACATTACTTCACAACAACTAAAACATCAGTGTGTTATCAACATTATTTTCAGCACAATTCCAAAACATAGCCTCACACTATCTATAATGAAG
>NW_010202486.1:96864-102176 GCF_000695765.1 Mesitornis unicolor
AAGTACTTCTTCCCCAGCCAAAACTGACACAGATAGTGACTACAGGTGCCTTATGGGTCTTTGAGTTCATTAACCTTGCTTTCACTGAAATATCTTCTGAAATGCACAGAGTACCGGTCACATGTTCTGAAATCCTAAGTATTTATTTTTGCATTTGGAGGCAGAACATGTTCTGTGATTTATTCACTGAATGCTTTATAAATGTAATTGGAGAAAACTTCAGATAGGCTGTATTCAATGCCCAGAGAGATGAACAAACACTCCACTACCATGAAAAGTAAGCTTGAGACAAAAATTCAGCTTACATCAAACCAATTCTAAATACTTATCCTTTGCATAGCAAAGAACAGATGTTTGAGGAAACGTCAGTGGGAATGGTGAAGAGCTGTGCAGAAAAGGATAATTAAAAATCAAAATATCTTTTTTTTGTAGCACATTTTGCTACAGTTTTAATAAATGAACAGTATTTTATTTTAAAATGTAACTTAGCCTTCTGAAATGAAATTCTACCTTACTGAAAGAAACAGCAATTTTTTTCAATGAGTCCAAAACATTATTCCTACTTAAGCCTGCAATAGGCCAGCATCTATAGAGAAATTTGGTTATCATTGCAGATGTATGAAGTGCAAACCTTTAATTGTCCAAGAGGTTACACAAGAGATGAAATAATATCTTAAATTTTAATTATGGACTTTGCTTTATTACAAGTTATTTTATCAGAGGAGAAAAATCACAGTAATGATTTTTCTTCTAAAATAAATTAGATTATTAGGCCTCTTAAAGTAATCTGATGATTCACAGTGATAGTTCTCATTTATGGCAAATTGACACCAAATGGCAAGAACAGACCTGAGGGCAGATTGAGCAGATTATTTTTTTACAGCTGAACTTGGCCATCACACTGGCTGTATAATTCCTTCATACATTACTACTTTCAAAGCAAATGTGTTACAACACTAGCAGGCTTTTGAACCTTGGCCTCTGAAACAAGCTTTTATGAAGCTTCAGTAGTCTGATCACACTTAATAAATAGGGTATCTAATAAACAGGAGAACCTTCTGTATCAACCTTTGCATTATAGAAACAACTGATCTCACAGTTTTCTTTAGTTTTCTGTCATTGTGTTCTAAAGAAAATATGACTAAAATAGAAACTTTCAGGCAAAAGCATTAAAAGCAAAAGATCTGTCAATCAAGATAACTATACTCAATTGAGTTAGTTCTTTTCGGTTAATTATGCCAGTCTCAGCAAGTAAGTAATCTCACCTTTAACATATTTTGCCCTATGGAAAACCACAACCCCAGCAGTAGATATCACCTCAACTATGTGTGTTTGAAGATAATCATTGTGCATTTGCAGAGATGGGCATCCAGCCTAGGACTTTCTCTTCCCAGGCCATGGATGCTTCATCAGCTGGTTTTTAATAACTTCTTATTCAGAATAGTGACCATGAATTCCCAGTCATCTTGCACTTCACTCACACTTACTCCCAGACAAAACTCCCTAATGCCTCCTTCCTCATCTCCTCACAGCCTGCCAGAGCAGAGGTTCTTTGAGGTTTGTTTGCAGCTCAGGGGTTGTTTCTCTTTCCCAGACGTATACTCAGAGCTTCAGAGCTTTCTGGAATGTAACAAATACACTATTGATTTAAGACCTAATTTCAGAGAGATCATTCACATGATTAAAATTACCATGTGTTAAATTGTCTACAGCATCAACTTCCCCCAGAGTAATTTTCTATGCCAGTCTGAATTTACAGACTCCCTCTGTAAGAATAAAGGGACCATGCTGTTTTGTTCACTACTGCCACACTGTTCTGTGCAGCTATCTGTCTTGTCTCTGACTGTGCCTAAAACTATATTTCCAGGTAGACTATAGGAACAGGACAAGGTATATGATGCTTATCCCAGAAACTCTACCAGATTTTTACTTTTAGCATCCTGGGGGAGAATTTGAGTGGGTTACAATTACTACAAATTTAGTAACTGCCAGTGGATTTCCCTTCCATGAACTTAAACAGTGCCCTCCTGAACTTCTAGTAAATGCATCATTCTGGGGCAATGAGTTCACACAGCTCAGTTAGGACTTCTCTTTTGTATTGTCTCTGTTACTACTGTCCATTACATTTTCTGTAATATAAATGTATTTGAAGTTGTTTTGTAACTTTTAGACTTTATACAAGTATGTTACACATATAACATCATCATTGTAAATATATTCTATTCTATTCTATTCTATTCTATTCTATTCTATTCTATTCTTCTTATGTTATATTAAATTGAATTATATTACATTATATCACATTGTTTTGCATTGCATTGCAAATTTAGGGGTTTTATATTCTAAATAGCTATATGAAAAAGAGTAAAGCCATTTAATTCCCAAATAGATGCGCAATTTGGGCCAAGGAGTCGTCAAGGGCCAGAATGTGGCTATATAAGGTTCCTCCACACATCTGCATCAAATCAGTAACTTACAGTGCTTCAGAGCCTCACATTTTACCACTTTAGCTATTTTACCACTGAAAGTTATGAGAGATTTGTCACTGGCTTTCATGAGAGCAGTACCGAGCTATATATGAACAACTCAAGGTCACATAGCTATAAAGTATCAGGTCCAGGGAATGAACTTTTATCTCTTGACTCCTTATGTATTGCTCTAACCTCAAGGTGAGCCTTTGTTCCTTTGTTTTCCTTTAAAAAACATTTTGACAAAAAAAAATACTATTTTCTCCATGATGTTACATGAATAATTCCTCCTATTGTATGTCTTGGTCACATTTCACATACATTTTTGATCTGGAAAGAAAAATAACATGCAGTATCTTCCAGATACATTAATTCTGTGTTGAAAAATTAATGGAGCAATTTTGTACATCTTATTGATCCGACCTTCCAAATAGGCTTGTAAACTGAAATCTAATCTTCCTCAGAGGAATCAAAATCTAAAGTCTCATTCCATGCTTATATTTTTTGATAACTTTGAATAAGCTAACAATAAAGTGAGGACTTCTCCGGGGTCCAGAGGTGTTGAACACAGGCAGAAAACCCATCAGAGAGTTTGTGACCAACCCATCAGAGAGTTTGTGACCAACCCATCAGTGACCAAGACTCTTGCCCTCAGTCACATGCCCCAGAACATGTGGAAAGACACGTGACTGTGGCTATGGTCTCCTGTTGCAACAGATGAAGTGTGAGCAAAGGAGTTGTGAAAAATATGCTTCTGTTCTTAAATATTTCCAAAATCCATCCCCACCCCAACCATTTCAAAAACAACCTCAGCCTTTTGGAAAGATTTTTCCCATATTGTTTTTGTCAATTATTTTGTACTGAGGACCATAAGGGACAGCTGGCCAGAAACATGGTAGTCTCTTAAGAAATATTATTTACTAATGGCATGTTCCCATGCTGCCAAAGCCACCAGCTGCTATAGTGAAAGAAAAACAACTCAGAAACAGAAAAACACTAATCCCCATTACGATGTTCATCTCTAAAGATTCTCAGAGGGCATTTAATGAACCCATTTGCAGGAAACGAATCCATACAAGATATGGGCTTAGGAGTGAAAAAACAGCATAAGCTGCTATTTATTGGATTGGTGAAAAAGTGATTGCTTTTTTTCTGGGTAAATGAAAGACAAATTTTTTATGGGAAACAAAAACTTTATTAAACAACATCTTGTCCATTTTGATCAATTACCTTTTGTCATATTTCAGACAACTTCATGATTCCACAATCAAAAAAGTTTTGATCTTTTTTGGCAAAAAACTGTTCCAAGAATGATTTGATGTCTTCATCAGCAGTGAAGGCTTTACCATTCAAAACGTTTTGTAAAGAACGAAACAAATGGTAGTCTGATGGTGCCAGATCTGGCAAATACGGTGGATGTGGTAACACATCCCATCCAAGCTGCAACAATTTTTAACGAGGGACCAAACTGGTATGTGGTTTAGCGTTATCATGGAGAAACACGACACCTTTGTGATTCACCAATTCTGGACACTTCTATTTGATGGCATCATTTAATTTATCCAGTTGATGACAGTACACATTTGAATTAATGGTTTGGTTCCTTGAAAGCAATGCAAAATACACACCACCTTTTAAATCCTGCCAGACTGACAACATAACCTTCCTTTGATGAATATCTGCTTTTGAAATGCTTTGAACTGGATCATCACACTTGCTCCGCTATCTTTTTTCTCTCGTTGCTGTTGTAGATGATCCATTTGTCATCACCTGTTATCACACATTTCAAAAAGTGATCATTTTCTTCATGTTTCAAGAAAGAATCACAAATGACAACGTATTTAGTGAGATGAATTTCTTTGAGCTCATGTGGTACCCAAATATTGAGCTTCCTAATGTAACCAAGTTGTTTCAAATAATTTTCAATGCTCAATTTTGATGTGTTGAGATTATAAGCAATCTCTTGTGTAGTTAAACACTGATTGGAGTCAGTTAATGCTTTTATTTTGTTATCAGCTTCAATTTGCCTTCCTGAGTGTGGTGCATTTTTAACATCAAAATCTCCAAACCAAAATTTAGCAAACCAATTCTGACACTGCTGTAGTTTTAAGGCATCCTCACCATACACATCAAATAATTTTTATGAGCTTGCACAGTGTTTTTTCCTTCTCTGAAGTAATACAGCAAAATATGACAAAAATGTTCCTTCAGATTTTTCATTTTGAAATCAATGCCAAATAAATAATTGTTAAGGAAATCATGCACTTTCTTTTTCTAAAACAAGCATGAACTGTCAGATGTCAAGTTACATAATGAATTTGCCATGTAAAATGAAGTTAGTTACATTTCAAGATACATATATCCATCCATTAAAAATATGCAATTACTTTTTGGCCAAACCAGTATGTACTCTGACCTCAGAAATTTTGTCAGATTGACTCTCAGCCTCTGTAGAACAGATCAACAACAGCTCCTGCCATGATTTATTCCCTTATTTGTATCATTTGATTCCCAGAGATAACTGGAATTACTGCTGTTTGCTAACAGGCAAAAGCATGACTATCACCTCCGACAGATCCAGAAAATACGATAGGGATTTGTTTTAATTAAAAGAGAAAAGCAGAAGGGAATTACAAGTTTTATTGAGGAGCACTATTTGCTAATTATCTAACATACATGGAAGGTGCAGGCTACTACTCTTAGCACTTGAGAGAGTTGGGATGTAGCACAAGTTTTGCATCACTATCCAGGGCAGTTCCCAGGTTTTGGCAGTCCCAGGATGGGGAGCACAAGTCTGGCACCACTTGTCTCTGCCTTTGCTTTTTGCTGTTGTATTGGTGCAAG
>NW_010202486.1:102207-103560 GCF_000695765.1 Mesitornis unicolor
AGGAGAGCAAAGAAATGTATTTGTCCTGTCATAGCTGGTACAGAACAAAGTGTGTGTTTTGTAGGTTACTTCTTTGTAGTCTTACATGCAACAAATAAATACAGACGAACAGTCTTAATTTCTACTAGAGATCGGCAAAATGCACATGAAATATGTAGAAAGAACCAACAGAAAACTAGACAGGGAAGTGAAAAATATTAGTAAATCAACTCCCAGTCTTCTGATATGTGTGACTTAGCTCTTTTTGATCTGTTTGATGTCACCTGACCTAAAAATCCTATATATATTTTTCCAGAAATTTGAAGACCTTATAAAGGTGAAAGATTTGTATAAATGTGCAGTTTACAACAGTAAATAAAAGCACTTGGCTTTGCAGATGTGACTTGGCCATATAATCTTTCAAACTCTTTCTAAATAGATACAAAACCTCCTTAACCTGAGGGAAATTATTCATACGTTAAAAATTTCATTTTAGACCTCTTCAAGGAATAATTTACAAGAGACATGTAGAACAAGTTTTGAAATGGCCAACAGCTCCAACCAAGGAGCTAGTGTTTCAGGTAAACCAAGTTCTTTATAGAAATGGGATAATGTTACTGGAAAAAAGTTGGTTTCATTTTTTTTTCCCTCTCAAAAATTAATCTTGTGAATAATCTTCTCTGTTATTTTCACTGGTGACCTTGGTAAAAAAGTTGGCATTTAACTAATGAATTTTATAGTATTGATGCCATCAAGCTGGCTGGCACTGTTAATATCAGAGAGAATGAGAATATTATGTACAAGGTAGATGACCCTGCAGGTTAGAGGGTTAGAGCTGTGATGAAATTTAACAGCACAAAGTGAAACTTCAGGCATTTAAGGATGAATAACAAGTATTTCTGCAGTAATCACTGCTGTAAGTTCATAAACTGAAAACTGCAAGAGGGGGAGAAGAAACGGGGTGTAGTGATACGTTATGGGATGGCTATTGTCTGGTGACCTTGCAAAATCATATATAGGTCAAGGACATAGGACCGAGAATGTGGTTAGAGTCTGGCTGGGGACCTGGGCAGCATCTCAGTAATTCATGTTGAGTTGTCACTGTCTAATACTGGTTTAGCCATGTTACAAGAGCAGCCAGCTCTCTGCCAACCTACCTGAATGTGGAAAAAAGCTATGTGAGAGATGTATCTCCCTGTTGGCCTGATCATGGCAAATCATTCTGAAAAACGACTGTTTCAATTTGAAACAAGCCACCCTATCAAAGGGCTACATGGACTCAGAGCTCCATTGCCTCCTGTGGAAGAGCCAAAGGGCCTCCTGCATCAGCTCCTGGTCTCCACTCCTTCACAGAATCACAGAATCACAGAACGT
>NW_010202487.1:0-8854 GCF_000695765.1 Mesitornis unicolor
AACCAAGGCAGCCCTCAACCTTTACTGCTGACCACAGCTGACCAAAGGAATATTCCATACCATATGATTTCATGCTCAACAGTAAAAAGCTGGGGGAAGAAGGAGGAAGGGGACACATTTGGAGTTATGGCATTTGTCTTCCCAAGTAACTGTTACAGGTGATGGACCCCTGCTTTCCTGGAGATGGCTAACCATCTACCTGCTAATGAAAAGTAGCAAATTAATTCCTTATTTTGTTTTACTTGTGCACACAGCTTTTGCTTTACCTATTAAACTGTCTTTATCTCAACCCACGAGTTTTCACACTCTTCTGATTCTCTCCACTATCCCACTGTGGTGGGGAGTGAGTGAACAGCCGTGTGGTGCTTAGCTGCTTACTGGGGTTAAACCACGACAGTAACACACCAATAATACAAAAGATATTGCTGAACAGTGGTTGCATAGCATCAAGGCTTTATCTCTTTTCCACTCTTCCCTCACCAACAAGCAGACTGGGGGCAGGCAAGAAGTTGGAAGGGGACACAGCCCTTCTGAGTGTACTCAGTTCTGGACAGATCTGGACAGATTACGCTCAAAAATAGGTAAGTCAATAAAAAAGACATGGAAAATGAAATATTATGGTTGGTTTAGCCTTGGTTTTAATTCCCTCCTTCCTCTACAAGTTTCCTTTTTCAGCCTGAGTGACTTGTCATAGGGTATTTAACTGATAGATCCAGAAGCAGATCTGAGATTCTGGATCTTAGTGCTCTGATAGCAGGCCCAACCCCACACCAAAGTGAAATCTAGTCTCCCCTCCAACCTCATTCTTTGTTACAAACAAAACAAAACAAAGAAATCAATATAATTAGGCTAGATGCAGCATGTTCCAGACAGATCTCTGAATTTGATTGCCAGGCAGCCAGGAAATTTGCCAAGGCAACCATATGGTGTTTAATGTAAACCACCCTCAGATAGTCTGTACCTCATTTCCTCAATCATAAAATAGGAATAACATTCCCTACTTTACGGGGAGAGAATGTACATTATATATTTTGAAGCGATCTTATGCTATATAGTGGAAGGCAAATAAATTGCCATTATTGACGGTCTCCATTTGATGTACAAGAAATGGAGAGGCAAAGTTAAACAGCTTTCTACAATCACACATGGAAGCAAGAGCACAGCCAGAAATTGATTCTGATCTCTAAAATCACAGTCAAATGTTTTAATCACAAAATCCTCCTTCTTCCTTGATTATAGCAGGAAATCAGAACACAAAGTGTGCGCTTATTCTATAACTTCAAAATGCTACCACAACTGTCTTTGGAAAATATATATACACTTCATCTCAGCCAAATGTATATTTTGATGAAACAGAAGTTGTGAATGTCATTTTTGATCACCTGGTCCTTATGGGCCTGAATAAAAACAGTAGCTTCTTAGTTGAGATAACCTTGTTGTATTTTGTATAAAAACCTTTATGTAAATATTAAGAAAGTCTTGTATTATTTACAAGATTAAAAATGTTATTATTTGTGGCTGAACTGGACTGAAACTAGAAAAGAATATTTACTACACTACCCAAGGAAAGAGAGATGAGAGTGGTGCTGCTGTTTGAAGGTAAGGAAAGTATTCTTTTCTAACATGGTGTTGGGTGCCTTCAGCTTGCCAGCCACATCCAGCTACAAAACCATTTTTATGTTCTCCCACAGCTACTGCCTTTTTCCTGAAAGTCCCCCAAACATGGACAGGGAGGCGGCCTTGGGATGAAGCGCTCTGATGACCTGCTCCCTTACACCCTTTTTCCCAAGGCCCCATAGCCCCTTCTCCACCTTATAATTACAAGGATAATTGTCACATGATGAAAACATATTTGTTCCCATCATAAGGCTGTGCGAGCATCTGTCACATCATGTAGAAGGTCCCCTTTGGGGGTCACAGCAGAGGTGTGTTTTGGCTATGTGATAGGAGTCACAGACTAAGCAGACTCATAGAGAAGAAACTGTCCACTCCAGCCTCGAGGTTCCCCATCTCGCAAGAGTTTTAACTTAGAGGTTTTACTCGCTTTTAAAGATATTCTATTTTACATTGTTTGAAAGAAGTTTTTTCTTAACTGCAGTTCCTCTATCACTTTTATCAAATGTACTGTCCTTTAAAATTTTAGGTGTTGCCCCAAACTACCAGAATAAACCAAAGTATGAGACCATGTGAATTCATTCTGAATGGTTGGTACAGCAAAAATTCCTACCCAAAGTAGTGATGACTTTATTATGACTAGGGTGTTTCTTCCCATCTTTTTCTCCTTCTAAGGGTTCAGCATATAGGCATTAGTGACGATATGCTCATAGCTGATTTTAGTCAGGCTTTTATAAAACAGGGATTTCTCATAGTTTCTTGGAAAGCCTAATTCCCCTGCACAGGGCTCTGGTAGGAGACATTTACCTCCTGGCATCCTGAGCAGACTGCAGAAAGGTCCATCAGGGAAAAACGCAGCACTGGTAACAGAGCCAGTTCTCTTCAGCTACACTTTGCAAGGGCTTAATTGATAACTACTTTTCTGATTTTACTCTCTGTTGTGCCCTCCTCATATCTGGTAAAGCCTCATCAGGTTTCACAGAAGCCCTTAGAGCCAGAAAACATTTAGATATCTTCCACCCCAAGTCCCCTTCAAGGTGGCTCCACTACAGTGACAGAGTCTTAATGAGAAATTTCAGTCATGGCTTCAAATCAGAAACTTGACAATGGGTAGAATTCTGTTCAACTGAACTGTTCAATTCAAGAGATAAATAAATTAGACTAAAGAACACATAGTCTTTTTAGAATAAAATTATATTGTAAGAACAATATCTCTAGAAGGTACTAGAGGGTCCAGAGCAGGGCCACAAAATTATCAGAGGGCTGGAGCACCTCTCCTATGAGGACAGGCTGAGAGAGTTGGGATTGTTAGGCTTGGAGAAGAGAAGGCTCCGGAAAGACCATATAGTGGCCTTCCAGTACCTGAAAGAGGCCTACAAGAAAGCTGAGGAGGGATTGTTTACAAGGGCACATAGCGATAGGACGAGGGATGATGGTTTTAAACTAGAGCAGGGTAGATTTAGATTAGACATTAGGAAGAAGTTCTTTACTATGAAGGTGGTGAAACTCTGGAACAGATTGCCCAGTGAGGTGGTGGAGGCCTCATCCCTGGAAACATTCAAGGTCAGGCTTGATGGGGCTCAGAGCAACCTGATCTAGTTAAAGATGTCCCTACTCACTGCAGGGGGGTTGGACTAGATGACCTTTAAAGGTCCCTTCCAACCTGACACATTCTATGATTCTAAGGGAGGGCAGCTGTTTATGCCCTCCAATTCTTAGACTCTAAGAGATTAACATCTATCACTTAATTTTAAATTATGCTAAAATACTGTTCTTTGATATTTGCTTCCTATTCATTTTATTTCCGCACACTTGTACCTTTCTGAATGAACAGGATTTCACTTTCTTTAAACACAATGACACAAAAATACAGCTTTTGTTAATGGAGAAAACTAAAATAGCATTATGTAGTGAGAGAAAGAACTTAACCTGCTGACTAGTCCACCAATATAATAGTCCTCTAATAGCACATTCCTTTGGACAGTAAACACTGGTCAGAGACTAGTTCTATGACCCTGTTTCATTTTATTTCCTTTGTAAATTGATTTGTACTAGCATTTAATATTTCAATATTTTTAATACTTTGGATAAACAAAGTAGTTTAGATAGATTTGCATTTTTCAATTTTTTTAAAAAAATACTCAAATTTCTACAGATTGTCCTGGTTTTGCTGAGGAAGAGGTTCTTTTTTTTTTTCCTTTCACTCATAGAAACTAGTAGCTTGTGCTGGGACTTATATTGATAACATGCCAATATTTGACATTGATAACACACCAATATTTAAATTTTTTTTCAAGGTTTATTTTTCAGTCTTTCACCTGTACCTGTGGTTATAGTTTCATTTGGTTTTTTTTTTTCCCTTCTCTCTGCATGAGAAGGTGGAGGGGAAGCAAAAGCCTGGGATTCTCTGGGACAGCTGACCTAGGACAGATGATCCGGGTATGATCCAAGAGGACCAATAAAAATGTATTCTATCCCATAAACATCACACTCGCTATAAATTGGGGATCTTGCAGGTGATGAGCCCTTCAGCCCTTCCTCCTTCTTCTTCAGTCCCTTCTCTTCTCTTTTGTGATGGCAGCCCGTATTGGTTCCTGAGGCTTACCCCTCCCTAGTTGTGTTTTTGTTGGCCAATGTCTGCAGTTTGTGAGCTGAGTATAACTTTGATCGCTTTATTATCGTTGTTCCTATTCTTGTTACAATTAACTTGCATTATTATTATTTAAGTTTGGGTTGTTTTAGCTATTAAACTGACAAGTTCTTCATTTTTACTCTCCTGATTCTCTTCCCCATCCCACCAGGGAGTGGGGGGAAGTTGAGCAAGCAAACTGCATATGTTTAGATGTTTGCCAGGTTAAACCATGACACCTGAGGATTATCTTATTAACATTTTAAAAATATCAACTTAAGTAAAATAATTCAAATTGATATAATAAAAAATAATAAAAAAGTTATGCGACATAATTAAAGATTTCTTTATTAAATGCACCTAAAAGGGGAAAGTGAGTTAAGGTTTCAGAGCTATGTTTAACTCTGTCTTTTCCTAACTTTTGAATGCTTGACTATGCAACCTTTACTATTTTTGAAATATAAGTTAAAATAAATAAAGAAATAACTACAAAAAATAATCCTGTAATATGGGGAAGATGATGGATGTCATCTGAGCCCAAAGCTGATTTGGGACCATTACACATCTAAAACTCTTTGGTACCAATATCAGTGGTGTAACTGGAAGGACTGGAGGCCTGTGCCATCATCTTTTTGGGCCTGCCATTATAAGGTGAAGAGTACCCTGTTAATAGTTTAGGTATGCATTAGATTGCAAGGAAAGCTGAAAGTCGAGAAATATATGTTCAAGTCTAAGGTCTAGTGAAGAGTCTCCAGGGATTTAGCATATCCAGTCCAGGAGCTTTCAGGGATTACAGGTCCTTCTGCCTTATTATATTCCTTCTTGCTCCTTCCTACTTAACCAGATTTTTCTCATGTTTCCCAAATTCCTATCCACCCTTCTGATATTACCTTTCCGTTTTTCTTCTTATGCCTCACAGTTGTTCCCATGTTCTTCTGCTCCATGTGACCTGCCTAGTTCTGCAACTAAAATAGCATTATTTGGCACTTGTGGTTTGTTATGTTATTTTTTCAGAAACTATTTTTTTACTGATTATTTTGTATAAAATCATGCAGGTCAACTTGTAAGCCAGAAAAGAGGAAAGGGGGAAAAGAGAAATGAAATGCCTAACTGCTAGTAAGGAGCCAGTGTGGAACAAAGGGCTCTTTCTGCTTGCTGGCTGCACAATACAGTCTTGTGTTGAACCATCCAAGTGCAGTTTCTCCTGGCATTAAAGCTTTCAAAAAAATAAGCTTCAGTGAAAGTGATAAAACCTAAAACTACTGTATCTTAATTTAAAACTGTAGCTAATGAATTATGAAGGGATAAAAACCTTTGCCTCTGTAGACAACATCTAGCAAGGCATTTTTATGTACTCTGTGGGTTTTACTGTGGATTTCTAGAAAACATCTAACAGTTAAGGATTGTCGTAAATCAAATGTGCATTATGCAGTCAGATTTGCCAATGCACAAAAGGGCCCTGACTTTCAGATAACAGAGTTGAAACATTTTCATAAAATCTAAAAGTGAAAATTTTAAACCAAATACATAGTTCCAAACTGGAGTGGTTGAAGGAGGGGAGAGGAAGTTCTTTATTTTTGTGAAGGTCTGTATCTTGTCGTGGTTTAACCTAGCAAGCAGCTAGACACCATGCAGTTTGCTTGCTCACTGCCCCCACTCCCCAATAGGATGAGGGAGAGAATTGGGAGATAAAGAGTATCAACTCATCAGTTAAGATGAAGAATATTTAATAATTAAAAGTAAACCAAACTTAATAATAATATCGATGAATTTTGACAAGAATAGGAATAACAATACACTACACTAATAACATACAATACACTAAAAGGAAATTCTACAATTCAGTCCCAGCAAAACCAGGACAAAAGGTTGGGAAGCACTGTATGAAGGAAACCAAGAGAAAGAAGATGATCTGTTTGCTGAAAAACTAAAAGTTAATTAATGTAAAAACTGGGGCTAGAGTTTCTAGCTTTTCACCTTATACACAGAGCTCACTACTCCTCAACTGCATTCAAGGAATGTGTGGTTTGAAATTCAGTTCAGTGCTTCCCTGTGCATATTTCTGTTTCCTGTCTCTTGTACTAGTCCCCACTTTCTGATCTTGTAAAAGATCAGACATCTCCTTATACCTTACTATTTCTCCTTTTATAGAGCAGGTGCATAGCAGTTTTCTGAAGTAAACTGTTGTAAGACCTTACCTAGCATTTCAGCAGTTACAAAAATGATTGCTTTTCTTTTGTACAGTCATATGAACAGTTGGGTTTTAATCCTCAATAATTAGTGACTGATTTTAAGAAAAATATGAAAATGTGTGAAATTCTTACAATGTTTAAATCCTTCAAATTCATGTACAAGTTCTGTGCATATAAAAATACAAGAACATGTACCATGCAATATTATTTTTATATATGTAAGACTACTGTGAGAAGTGCATATAAAACAGATGGATTAGCAGTCAGCACACTGTGGTTATTTGAATTGTTTAAAGGTTCAAAATGAGTGAAATTTCTGAGTAGAATTTTTTTAAATTTTACTTCTTTAAAAAATCTACTTCAATTCTTTTTCTTCCACTGATTTAACAATCCCAATAGGGCATGTGCCACCATGAGTCAGTATAGAGATAAAGAGTTGGCCACTTTTCTTGTTCAGCAATGTCTAAAGCCAACTAGATGGCTTTTACTTTTGCAAACTGACTTGACTCACCTCCCCCCTCAGTCGTATCTGCAACTCATCATGTAGGACTCCACACAGCAGCTTTCCACCTTTGCTGTTTTCCTACAATACGACAAGATCCATCATTGAACAAGGCATATTGTTTCTCATTGTCTGATAATTTATTATATGGTGAGGCCTCTTCAGCTCACATCACTTTCTCCTCTCATATTTGTCCAAAATTTTGGCCTTCTGGCCAGTCCATGATTGCTTCCAAAACTCCAGGGCAATTGGGGTTTCCTATTCAAGCTTGCTGAGTTATCAGTGTGACTCATTGACTCCATGTGGCATCAGTGGCATGATGTGTGGAAGGGGTCTTCCCTTTAAACATCCAATTCAGCACTGGCAATCAAGACGCTAGGAGGAGCTGTGCTTCAGTGCCAATTACTTCCGAAGCATCTTGAACTCCTTCATATGCTGCCAGTATCTCCTGTTCAGTTGGAGTATAGCAAGACTCTGATCCTCTATAGACTTGACTCCAAAACCCTAGAGGTCGACCTTGAGTCTCTCCTGGTGCCTTTTGCCAGACTCCAAGTAGGATCAGTCTCCCTGGTTGTGGTATAAAGTATATTTTTAACATCTGGTCCTTTTTGGACCGGTCCCAGGGTTAATGCATAAACAAATATTTTTTCTTGCAAGTCACTTCATGAAGAGGATTTACAATCTGACTGTAACCTGGAATATGCATTCTCCAGAAACCCACAGTGCCTAAGAAAGTTTTGGTCTCCTTTTCATTAGTTGGTGGAGTTACTCTATCACCCAGGGAGGGGGATTGGGAAAAGGAAAGGAGATTTGTGAGTTGAAATAGAAATATATTTAATACAACAACACTACTACTATTGCTGCTGCTGCTGCTACTACTACTACTATTAATCTAATATTAATAACAGTTATAATATAAGATACACAGAGTTATACTCAGACAATACTGGGGAGGAGTAGGCCTCAGGGTTAGAATAGTAAACAAGTCCCTCTTGAGATGTCAGCCACAGAAGAAAGAAGAAGGAGCAGGAGGAAGAGGCGGAGAAGGGAAGGAAGACCATCCCCAGCAAACTCCCAAATTCCTAGTGAATGTGTCATTTTTGGTATGAATAGCATTAATTGGTCAGCCTGGAGTCACCTTGGGGTCGAGTCCCCTAGGTTTCTGCTCCCCCCAGCGTCTGCATCTATCTAAAGATTGCTCAAGACCTTGAGCACTATGGCAACCTGCATACCAATATTAGCTGAAACCTATAACAAAATTTTATCACTTTGTTCCCATGAAACAGTCATGTTGTTGCAGTCCTTACAAAATTGCAGTTTTCCCCAACAGAAAACTGACTCCAAAATTCTGTCCTGCTAAACAAGGACAACCAGACCTGTTTTATTTTCATCTTTATAACCAGATCAGCAAGTGAGCCCAGGCAGCTAACAAAACTCACCAAGTCACCACTAAAACAGCTGAAATTACACTAACAAATAGAGGTTACCTAATTGTTCAAAGACAGGATTCTAGTATCATTTTATCTGACCTTTCAAGTAATGATATTACATTGGTATATTTAGAACCATATCAACCTAAGCCTTTTACTCATTCATTTTTAACCGCTCATCCAGCTCATGCTTGCCCTGTAAAAAATTACTATTGAAGCATCATGACTTTGTGGTATTTTGGTTCTCTAAAATATGAAATAAGCAAACAGAAGTTGCTCAAGAAAATCTGATAGAACCAAAACCCATTGTAACACAGTACTATCCTTTTCTGAAAAGAGTTCAGCCGTTCTGAGAATTTTCAATCAAATTAAATATTTTTAGCAAACACACTGTGTTTGCAGGCACTGTTCACTGTGTTTATGAAACAAATTCTTATAAAACAAAATTGGTCAGAGTGGAGCAACGGTGGGAGCACGCTGCCACTCA
>NW_010202488.1:0-844 GCF_000695765.1 Mesitornis unicolor
GGAAGAGGATTTCTTTACAAAAGCAATAAAGAAAGCAGGCTAAGAGCAATAAAAAGTCATAGCAATGGACAAGGGCAAACATTCCATGCAAAAAGTTACCAAGTAGTGTTCAGACCAGTATTTCCAGTTGAGGTTTCAGTTTCTGACTTCAGAAACTGGAACATTTAACTTCGTTAAATTTTCAGTTGACAAATTCAGGCCTTTTTTTAAAGGTCTCATTGGCTGGTATCCTGAATCATCAGTCACTTCAGAAAAGTGTGGTCTATTAAGGACAGTGATGTGCTGAAGACCATATAAAGTCTCTAAAGTCAAATATGAATGGCCTGATACTGTCATGGTCATGTAAGATGTCATCTTGCTTTAGGTTTAGGCCTTTGACTTCTGTTGCAAAAAGTAACTTACTCAGTGGCTTGGGGGTTATCTTTTCTTAGATCTTCATAGAAGCAGTCCCTTATCCAACTTGTCCAACAAAGCAGAGCAAGGAATATATTCGTGCCTTTATTATGTAAAATTTGCATGTCTTTGAGGTTCCCTTTTACTGTGAAACAAGTTATTACAAGTATTTTCAATTCTGATTTTGCTTTTTTAACTTCTTTTAGATTCAGGACCAAAGAATTAAACAATGTTAAAGTTGTTAGTAAAGTGAAGTAATAGAAATGGAAAAAGGACATGAAACTGAAAAGAAGTGCTGGTATTTTTCCTGATATTATTATTATCATCATCATCATCATTAATTTTTATTTTATTATTATTATTTTACATAAAAATCACTCTTAAAATAATCATTAGAGACATTAAGTATAAATGCCTATGCATTCTTCATTTGTAAATTAGATTTTCAGAT
>NW_010202489.1:0-13774 GCF_000695765.1 Mesitornis unicolor
TCT
Source organism: Mesitornis unicolor (assembly GCF_000695765.1). Lineage (NCBI taxonomy): Eukaryota > Metazoa > Chordata > Aves > Mesitornithiformes > Mesitornithidae > Mesitornis > Mesitornis unicolor. The sequence goes on from NW_010202489.1 coordinate 4, forward strand.
GTCCAGGATTTAGCGGCCAGCTCAACCCTAAACCATGATAATTATATTGTTTTCTTCAGAAGGAGAAAAAAAATAATGGATAACTGAATCCAGATGTGTCACTTCCTGGGTTTATTTCCTAAGTGTTCTTACCATTGCTTTTACTGTTCATGATGAGGATGTTTGGTTATCACCTTCCCCAAGTCCCATGATCAATTCTTATATCTGCGTGTCTGGACTTCTGGTGACTCTAAGGCAATCACATCATCTCACTGTGCCTTTCTTCCCTACCTCTAAAGTGCTGATAATACTTTCTTTCACTCTAAGATAATTTTGCTTATTAGGCTAAAATCTGTGATGACATGGGCTGTCTTTTGCTTTACGTAGAAGTGAAGTGCCCAGCACAGTGGACCCCTGAAATCAGGAGGTACCAGAGCATACGGAAACCTGGATGTGCATGGGGGATGATTCCTCCCAAAACACCTGCTAGTGCCACCTCACGTGATGGGGCAGCCTTTCGTGTGCCTGGGAGGTGAAGAGGCTGGGCATGGTGCAAACCCTTCCCTAATTTAGGAGAAGAGAGTGGGAAACTAGAGTGCTGCACCTCAGCTGGGGTGTGGGACTTTCACTGGAAGCCTGGTGCCTAAGGCCTTCGGATTGCACCATTAAATCTCCACCCAGTTAAGAAATAAGAGGAGCAAGACCACCACAAGACCCTGTCTCCCTAAGAGGATTTATAGGAAATATAACTGTAAAAGCAGTTGTTGCTCTGCAGGGATAGAAATAACAAAAATACTTCTGTACTGGTTCTCTTGGAAGATTGTTTGCAGCAGTTTTGAACTTCCCATGCACCCATATTTAGAGCTGAAATTGCCAGTTCAGGGTATTTGTGCCAGGCTTAATGTTTCCCTGGAAAATTTCTGTCAAGACAGTTTGTTCTTGCCTGGAAGCACAGGTTATGCTGTCCAGAGGAAAGGTTTTTCAGAGCATCCGTTTAGGTGGCCACCCTCATGCCAGGACCAAAGCCAGCTTGCTTAGCTCCAAAATCTTAAGCTGCATTACCTTGTTGGACTGATATGCAGAAGTCTTGAGCACTGGAAGTTAGAACCAAAATTAATGATAGTTCTGGTTATGTAGTAGAAGCTTCTCTGAAAAATGAGGTTTTTAGGTAGTTCATAGAATCATAGAATGGTTTGGGTTGGAAGGGACCTTTAAAAGTCATCCAGTCCAACCCCCGTGCAGTGAGCAGGGACATCTTTAACTAGATCAGGTTGCTCAGAGCCCCATCAAGCCTGACCTTGAATGTCTGAGATGAGGCCTCTACTACCTCACTGGGCAACCTGTTTGCTTCAAGCAACCAAAATTTAAGATTGTTTACCTTTCCTCCGAGATTTGGCTCCCTGTTTGTGAAGACAGGACAGCATCATCCACTAATTTCACTGGTCTCGGAAGTTTGCCTTGTTTTTGAGACACATACATAGGTACTATACAATGCATCTTCATCTTCAGAACAGTGTTCTGCATGACAGAAATGGGGACAGAAAAGCCCTAAATCCCCAGCACATTTATTAACCAGCGTGAGCAGAGACTGTGTGGGAGCTGTGCTGGGTCAGGATTTCAGGCACCACTACTGCGTGTTGTATCACTCACCCAATCTCAGAGAGCTGATGATGGCTCTGGACATAGGATACTCTCAACACACAGGCAGCTGAGGCAGAAACCATCGTGCCTTTGGGCAGTTCAAAACTGGGACTGCTTTGCATCTACTGACTATAGAGAGCATAGTATACTGAGGTGTGGTGATGATAGGGGACTTGACCATTTGTATCTCTCATGCTGGGGGGGGCTGTGCAGTGTATTAAGCTTCTGCGAAAGCAAAAACTTCCCGAGTCCCGTTAATACAAACAAACAAAAACAAACAAAAAACCACAGCAGCCCTTTTTTCTGATTGGAGCACATGACTGACTATTTCTACAGTCAATCTCATGATGCATTCAGTCACCTTTAAATCATACTTCCTGTAGATTAGAAAGCACGTATAATTCAAAGGTATCATGACATAGAGAAATGTACTACTTTTTCCTAACCTCACATCTCGGTGAAACGCTCTCCAAATGGCAAGTGATAATTCCAAAACATCAAAAAAGAAAGTTTTTTTAATGTAAATTACTTTTTCACACTGCATCGATTCTATAATTCTGCATAACAGTTTTCAGAAAGGCAGAATTTCCAACCCAAGATATTTGGGGTGGGTCTTTTAGGTCTGCTGCACATTGCCAGATGTCAGGGTCAAGGCAAGAAGAGACATTTAAATTTTCAAGGAACCTGAACATTTTGGACACTGGCAAGTTGGGAAGGAAGGCCTGGAGCACTCTTGTTATTTCTTGACATTCATGATGCTGGTGCCATTGAATGTAAGTACCGTTGTGTGCAGAGCTTTATAGACATGTTATGGACAAAGCCTGACTGAAAGACAGAAACAGAGATTCCTTATTTATTTCTGAAGAGCAGGACATGGATGGGAGGCCCAACAGCTTGCATACGAAGCCATGGGAAGGATTATTGTGACCATCCATCATCTCTGCTCTGAGTGACCTTCTGGTGAGGCCTGCAGGCAGTTTCACTGCAGTGGTGTTTCCATATTTGTCTTCTGCTTTCATCTCTGCTTTGTGTGCCAGGGTCTTGGAGCCAGATCTACAGGGCAGGGTGCTGCAGTATCTGAGATTTTCCTGGTCTGACAGGTAGAACAAGGAGTCCTTCATCCCCAGGGGACCCTTTTGGGTTTGTTTTGTGTCTCAGAACATAACTGGGAGGATGGTGGCACGTGTGTATTGACGTAACAGCTTCTGCCAAATGCAAGCCTTATCACTTGCTTCTACCTGTTGCTTTTCCTGCCTGCATCAAGGCTTAATGTGCCTTGGTGTTTGGGCTGCCCTGGGCATATGGGGCTGGGCTGCATGCAGCTCCCCTGTGTGCTGGGAAGAGGACAGGGTTCGGTGCTGCTCTGGGACTGTGCAGCTCAAACTAATCTTACTCCATGCTGATGCTGTCAACCTCTTGGAGCACAAGAGGCAGTTTAGTGAAAGCAGATGAAGGGTAGAGAAATGTGTCAGTCAGTTATCTTCTCAGTCCATATCAAAGAAGTGAGATACGCTTGCGGTTTGTAAGATTATTTTTTAAAAAAAATTTAAACTAAGAGAAAACTACAAAGCAAAGTAAGAACAGGAGTAACATTTTAATTCATAACAGCTTGTATGAAACAAAACACAAGCCTGCAGACATATCTGCACAAAGTTTACTTTTGGTTCTTTAGAGTTACAATACATAGAATATAAAATTAGAAGAGCAAATAGCACCCTTAACTGCCCCAACCCACCCGAAATCACTGTTTTTTTCCAGCCGGCCTCTCAGTTGCTTTGCTTTCCCATGAAAATACATTCACAAGGCTGTAGCATGCTCTGAGGAGTGGGCAAGGAGTTTTCACCCATGAAGGTCTGGGGGGCAGGAAAGCAACACACGGAGCCCCTGGGAGAGCCTGCCCAGGCAGGAGAGAGGAACCACGCCATGGGGCAGCGGGGCTGTCATGCAGCCACATTGGCCTCCTTGTCTAAGAGCACTTTGCCTTTGCTGAGGTCTTGAGACCTTCCTGTGATGTACAGGTGGTTCGATGCTCATCCCAGGAAGCACAGCCTTGACACAAGCAGCAGCTCAGTACCTGCAGGTTTCCCAGGCAGGGGAAGGGTGTGCTGCTCCCCCACTAGCTCATGTTTTCCACCTCCCTGCTGTGGTACTGGCATGGCTTGTGCTTTGTGCTGGATATCAAAGTTGTGTCTGTAGGAGGGAGGTGGGAAGGGATGCTCAGCTCTTCCCCGTTTCGTGTCAGGACTGTGTCTGCTCTGCCCTGCCCTGCTTGCAACACTACACAGCATAGTGAAAACTACTGGGACTACTACTTCAACCCTCTGTCCTCTGCTTTCCACTCTGTGCCCACTCTCCTTATATGGATCTTTCTATCGTTATCTCTTCTCCACAATCTCTACTTATACACAGCAACTTTCATTGCTTTTTCTGTGTGACTCAGCCAGCGGTGGTGCATCCCTTATGGCAGCGGGGTGCAAAGCAGCAGCATTGGTTGGAGCTGCAGGTTTGCTGTGGTGTGCATGTCTGGACTGTGGCAGGGAGCTGACATGAATTCATAGAGGTGCAGTGCTGCTTGTGCTTAACTGGAAAGGTCCTTGTGCTCTGAACTACCCATGAAGATGGAGCTTCCCCAGGGAAGATGGTGTTTCCCTTGCTAGTGGCAGGGCCGTGGATGGGGCTGAGAAGTTTTCCTTCTGTCACAGACTGTTTCTGAACTATTTTATCCCTCTGCTCAAGACACGTCTCTTCACGGGCAGGTTGCGCAGGAAGGATGTAGAATATCTCAGCTTTACATAGCACCTTTTGTTAGAAGGGACGCAAGGTACTGACACATACCTAGCTCTGAAATGCAACCCGCTGCAGAGCAGAGCTCCTCCCCAGCTCAGAACAGACTGAATATAGTGAGTTGTTTTTCCAGGACCTCGGAGTCAACCCCGTATTGCATCAAGAACTTTTCCTATAAGAAGCATCTTTCTCTCATACTTCGTAAAGATAAGATGCCATCCATTATTACCAAAGTTTGTTATTCACTTTGTTTTACACCTTACTCTGTCACTGCAGGATACCAGCCTACCGTGGAATGTACTCCAGCAAGTTGTATTTCATACAAAGAGAAATTGCAGGCTCTTCATCCATGCCCTAAGGTTTCCTGGAGGGAATAAGGGAGGAGCTGACTCCGAGCAGAATTCTACTATATTTTATACAGGCCCCAACAAGTCTGATTCCCTGCCAGAATATGGTTAGGTAGAAAATTTCCCTTACAGTACAGCTTATCTCCCTTCTGCAGGACAAAGGGTCTCCCAAAATTTATGGTGCCCTTTTCGTCTCCCATCTTTGGTCCGACAACTTTGTTGAGGAGGATGCCTGGCTCTTTGTACAGCATCAGGGTAAAAGACACTTGCATATCTTCTTTGCGGTTGACCTGAGCATAGATGAAGTAGTTGCCGTTCTGATTAATTATGAGGTGCTGGTCATCATGGTCCTTCTGCACAAAGCCGTTGCAGTGCTCTAAGTTCCACTCCCAGCTCATGAAACCTTGCAAGTTTGGTGTAGAATGCTCTTTTACTGAGGGAAATACAGACAAAATGGGTATAGTGATTAATTATGTTTAAGGACAACCTTGTTCTATACATGAGCATGTTTTATTACTCTTTGCCATCAGTACATCTCACTCCCCACTCCCTTATTGTCTTTATCTTTATTGTTATAATTAGTAGTTATTGTTGTTGTTGTTATTATTATTGATCTTTTTGAGTTTACTAACTCCTCAGAAGTATAGGAAGGGTTCTCAATCTGCCTGGAGAGGCTGTGGAGAAGGACCTCCATGACCATAGGTGGCTTGGTGGGGCTCCCTGCCAGGACAGGTTAGCTGTCAAAAGCACCCTGGAGATGGGGAACCTTCCAGGCTGAGGGTTGGGTCTGCATGGGTCTCTAATAAGAAAATCATAGGCAGATTCAAACGGATCTGAGGATGATGATGGCGGTTACCATGATGTTCTGCTCGCTGGCTGCTGTGGCTATAGTCCTTCATGACAGATAAGTCTGCAGGATCTTCCCAGATTTCCCACTTCTCTCTGCACTGGATGGACGCATGCTCTCAGCGTTAAAGCTAACAGTGGGAGGCAGCTGTCGTACCCTTTGGTGCACACACTGACAAACAGGGTAAGGAGACGGCAACGCACAGTAACGTTAGACTGTGCGTGCTGTGAGGGCATATGTATCTGTGGTGCGTAATGTGGTGGGGTCTTGTTGCAGAATGGACCAAATCTCATACAGCGGGGACACCCAGCTCAGGGCACAGCGCTGGTCACTGCCTTCAGCCACAGCGTCCGCCTTGGGGGGCTCCTGCCTCAGTAGGATCTTGCACAGTCAGCAGTCATTAGGTGAAGTTTTATGTATGCAGAAGTTTTTCATTGATTTAATTAAATCTCTCTGAGGGTCTGAGCTGATATGTGGGGCTTTAGGACTGCCCTAGGTTGAGCTTAGGGAACTGATGACTAACACTTGGCAGCAATAAATCCGACCCTTGAGGCGCAGATTTCACTGGCTGTTTTCAGAAAGGTGCACGTGGCTGGTTCTGGCAGCGAGAGATGGCGCTGGCTGACAGCTCTGGGCGCAGAGTGGGGGAGCTCAATTTGTGGTGGCCACAGTGCCCCATGGACTCTGTATTTCTGCGGCCAGAACTCAAACCTGTCCTTGGGGCAGTGGTAACCAGGCATGAGGGCTCTGAGGCAGTCATCTTTGTCACACCACAAGTCTGGCAAAACCAGAAGGCAAGTGTAGCATCTCTATACTTACAAGTTCCATGTACCCAGCACGACTCCGATGCCTGTGGAAAGATGCAGTGCTTGGTCAGTGTTTGCTGCTGCAAATTTTCCATCTGTAAGCTCAACAGAGGAGCGTTATTTTTACAAGACCACAAAAGCGTTCTCCCAGGAAGAGAAATAACCTCTTTATCCATCATTACGAACAAACACAAGCAATGATTTGTTATGAAAAAACAGTTGTTTCTCAACAAAGTTTGAAATGTTTCAAATACATCGGCATTTGTCCTATCCATTTTCATGGTATTTTCACAAAATAAAAAAAGACAACCATCAGCAGTGCCTAGAGGAAGTCTATGCTCCTTTCGGGTGACAGGACTTGCATTTCATCCCTGTACTCCGCTCACGTGGACTGTCACAATTGACGTCTCCGTGGACAAGGACTCGACTTTAAAGCCAGTGCACACACGTGGGGAGCTGCTCAGTGTTGTGCTAATTTACCCTCATTAAAACCATGGACCTTTCATTCTGTGTGTCATAGTTTGAAACCATTTAGCACTGATGTGGTGCGTGGCAGGACTGTGTAGTATCCATGCAATACAACACCTGCATGTGCTGCTTTGCCACAGCGCTTCATGCTCTGAGAGCAGCAAAGGCGTTCTGTACTGACAGCACTTGCCACCTCTTTGGAGTTGCCCTCGGACTCTGTAGCCCCTGTGCAAGGAGGAAGGAGGAAACAGGGAGAGCAGAAGGGATGCCCTCAAGGTCACACATTTTAAGTCTACTTCTCTTTAGCTGCTACATTGTGCTGATCCATTAGTCAGAGCAGCCTTTCTGTGTCCTTCCAGTCAAGGCAAGGAGGCAGCTCAATCCTCCAGGAGACTGTTTCACAGATTGGAAGCCAGAAAATGAAAGCTTGGCCCTCAGCAAATTAGTCACTTGGCTCACCCTTGTATTTCTGTTCATTACTGTAAATATCAATATAGACAGAGAAAGAGCACTGAAATCGGCTAACGAAACGCAAAAGACAACTTCACTCAGTAACCGCTATTTGGTCTCGATTGTATTAACATTTGGTAAAATCAAGAGTGAAAAAGCCTCATGCCTGCTGAAACAGCAGAACTCCTCAGCCTCTCCTGTCCGTAGAGAGCATCATCAGTTGATAACACGTTAGGACAGTGCAGGAGAAGAAACAAAAGAGAAATAAAAACAGATTGTTTTTATACGTACAGAAGTGAAAGTAAAATGCTGAAGATATTTACCCAAGGAACTGATGGAAATGTTATCAGCTGAAATCTTGGAAAGTAAAAGCATTAGCTGTCTTCAAAAGAGAAAGAATGACTAGGTTGCAGTTAGTTGATAGTATCAATGAAGCAATGTTAATCTTTAGGAATAATACATGTGTAGTATACTCCAGAGTTAGGAATTTTTCCTTTTCCTTACCTGCTTGTGGAGGAAGAGACAGAAGACTACAGAAACCACGGCTGAAATCACAATCATGAATTCTAAAGTATAAAAAGCGACTTGACAACATGACAACTTCCTTTGCTGTGGAATATTTCCTCTCTCCAGAAAGTTTGGGGCTTCCATGATGTGTATCCTTGAGACAGCTGGAGGTGAGGATGCAAACACCACCACAGTTGAGAGAGGCACTGCCAGAACCCCTGAATTCCTCTGCCACAGCAGAGCATGAGCGCAATTATATATTGGAGATTTCCACATGCTAATAAAGCCAAGAGGAGGAGCCACGCTGTGTCTCATCACTAGCTTAGGCTAAGAGCAACGAGTGAGCATTTCCTTATGAATCTGAGGCAAGGAACTTTCGTTTGGCTCCTGGCCCAAAGTGACTGAAATGAAACTGCAGCAACAAGCTGCCAGGGCTCTGGAAAGCACCTTGGACTTTCATGCAAGGAGCCAAGTTTACAAACTCTGCAGGGAACACAACACGAAGGGATGAGCTGCCAAGCACGGTCACCTCCCAATGGCTGTGTGCGATCCACCGCTGTGTCCAGAGGTCCCAGTCCGTTTCATGGATGAGAAGCTGGTGCCAGATTAAATCTGTTTTTCATTTTGACAGCACAGAGCTGAGCACTGATGGCAGAAGGGCATTTTTGCAGTACTCTAAGGACACGATTCATGCGGTAAAAGTGAAACTACACACACTTGAGAATATGACTGCAAAGGAGCACTGCTGTGGAGCTGTGAGTGTAGCCTTAGCGGCAAATGCAAACAGTTGCATCAACCACCAGCATTGACTCCCACAGTGAAGCAATTGGAGGAGATGGAGGGAGAGTAGGAAAAGAGTCGGGATGTTGGAAATGGCTTTCAATTTGCAGTTTGATATGAGCTCGCTGATTGTCAAAGTCTTCCTAAACTCATTTTTTGGTTTTGCCTTTTTTCTATTTTCTTACCAACTTCTTGAATTCCTTATTGTGGGAACAAAATTGTGAGTTAGGAGTTGTGTGGGGCAGAAAATAAATAAATAAATAAATAAGGAAAGAAAAAGCAGATAGGCATGAGAAGTAATAATCAAAGGAAAACTAAACAATACCTAAAAGAAATATAACTTTAACTGTCCACCTTGAAAGCAGTTTCTAGTTTTACATTCTGCACATTCTTTTGAATTTTCTTTCAATATGTAAAATTGTTATTCATCGGTGTTTATTTAAAAAAAAAGGAAATTCTGACACAAATGTCACTTAGAGATCTCTGCCAGCTCTGCTGCATTCCTTTGCTTCTGCTCTTCTCTCTTCTCTTCCCAGCTTATGGAAGAAGCCTCAACTCTTCCAGCTGCAGAGAACCAAAGTTAAATATCAGAATATTGCAGAGGAGTAGAATGGAAACAAAAATATGGAAGAGTCACAAGAACAAAATCTGTGTTACTAAACTAAAAAAAAAATGTGTTAATACTCCACTTCATCCTTCGAATTCTCACGTAGAGGTACAGCAGGTCCTTAGCACATTTAATTCAGGGTGAGACAGAGGGAAACCTGCTTGTGCTGCCTCCAGAAAACTGCTGGGCTGAGCTGCTGGGGAGCTCCTGGCTATGCTGCTGCCAGTGCAGAAGGATGCCCCATCGCCAGCCCAAAGCCACCCACCACCCTCCTGGCTTTTTGCAGTCAAACCTGGAGCTTCTCAGAGGAAAGATGGGGGGGGGTTACTGGGAGTGAGGGCAGTGATAGAGGCAGCAGCAAGCTGACTGTTCAGGTCTAGTCCCTGACAGGGTTGTTTGCCCCTCGGGGCACACTGTGGGGCAGGTCCTGGGAAAGGAAAGCCCCAGGCAGCCTCCATGCGACTTCTCTGTGCCCCCAGACCATATAGGTTTTCTGCCTGCCTTAGTAGTGACTCCCCATTACTAATGTCAATGACATAGAGTACTTTCCACAACCTTAAAAGCAATTAAGGACTTGGGCGGTGTGGGGAGACCTGTTAACCATGATGACATATGGCTTCCTCTGCACCCTGCCCTGAAGTGACATCAGGGAAGAGCAAAGGACCATCCCTGCACCTGCCTCTTCTCTCTCTTCCTTAAGTACGTGGTTCATTTAAGCCATATGTGTAAGAGCCCTTCGCGATCCAGCTGTTCCTCTGAGCTGGACCAAACCCTGAAGTCACTCTGAAATGTAGCACAGCCAGTATGACAAATACATACATCCAGCTGCAAACAGGGATTGTTTATGGATAGAGAACCAAGTCCTCCCTGGGAATTCTCGCAAGCTGGTTTAGAAGTCCCATTTTAACCCCAAAACAGCATTGGCCTGTGTCTCCAACACCACAGCCCCAGATGCTAAGGTCGCCACTTGCTAAACCCCTGGCTTTGACCACAAAAAAGACCTACTCAATCTTAATTTTAAAGCATGCAAATGAGACTTCCTGTGGCATCCCATATAACACAGAGACAGAAAAGTGTTTTAAAAGAAATGTATTAAAAAAACCCAACAAAACAAACAAAAACCCAACAAACCAAAATAAGAAAATATTGCAGGAAGAAAAGAAGATCTACCAACAGCAATTTCAGCAACTTTTTTTTTTTAACCTGCAAAACAACTACTTTTTTTTGTTCAGTCAAAAAATAATCATTGCTCATGGGATGCTGGTGGTGTCACAAGCCCTGTGCAGGGGTGGAGGAGCCCTGGCAGGAGCTGGCAAGTGACAGCATTCATTCCGCAGTTCCCACCAGCCTCAGGAGGCTTGAGAGCAGTGAAATCACTGTCAACATTAAGACTTTCTTTTTATTTGCAAGAATATTTATGGTTGCATCTCAACTTCCCTACAGATCCCAGTGGCTTTTGTTCAGCCAGTCTTTAACCATGTTACCTCCTGTTAAAAAACAGATTCAGGCTAAGCATAGCAGATGATACAATCACCACCACATTTAGGGTCATTTTCTTCCTCATTTCTCGGCACTTCTCAAAAGTAGCCTCAGCTCTCGGAATACGATTTTGCAATGAGCGTGGTTTTTGACAGGGTGCCCACCACGTGCTGGTCTTGTCCTTCCTTTTCTTTCCTTTCTCTTCTCTCTCCTAACAAATGTTAGGAAGGGATGGAAACAAATCCAGTGTAGAAGCAGCCATGCTTGGTAGGAAGGAGCAGGATGTGATTCTTGCCTGACTTTTCTCCCTCACTTCTCTTCCCTGGTTTATTTAAAAGGCAAGTGTTTGACTGGCTTCACACTAGCCATGTTGCAGCTTGAAGGTCACAAAATTTGTCTCTAGCCTTTGATTTTCCATTATCTTGGAGTTCATAGGTGCAGGCATTTGACACTTCACCATTTTTTAAATATGAGGCATCTGTTATGATTAAAGCAGAATGGAAATGTCACGTGCTCAGCCGCTGTACAGTCCAAACCTCATTTCCTCTGCCTAAGCCCAGCCTTGGGGACTTGCGGTAATTTGATGGCTCAGACATAGACTGGGACTCGCAGACTTTCCACCCGTATGTTTAGGCGGGAACTTTCCATTATCCTGCATGATGCTGTGGGATGACTTTTGTTGGCGTGTTTGTTCCTAGTCCCTCTCACTCCGACGCCAGACTGTGCTTCACAGCCTGTCCCTAGGGTCTGCTTTGCAAAACCTCAGCAGTCGCAGAAGTCTGCATTTTTCATCATCAGTTATAGTACCACCTAATAGAAGTGTAAAGTTCGCTTTAACCCTGGGGTAAGCTTTCCAAGTCCTGACCAACTTGTTTTCAGTGACAGCAGAGGTTGCCCTAACTTTACTTTGTGGTGCAGCCTTTCTTTATGTGTGTTTGTGGGAAGATTGGCGTGTTTCCAGTTGCCACAGCTTTCCAAGGATATGAGAGGCTTAAGAAGCACAGAAAACATCTAGTAGAGTTTCAACTGCAGTCTGCAGCAGTACAGAAAAAGAAAGACTTACTCATTTGAATTTCAGCTCCTGGGGGGAAGGGGCAACAAAATCAATGGACAAAACTGGAAAAAACTGACTGCCATTGGGAATAGTAGGCAACCGTGGCAAGATGCCTTGCTGGGGCACTTGTCAGTCCCAGGCCTCAGGGCTGCAGGCAGTGCAGTTGGCATGGAGCCGCAGCAGAGACCACAGCGGAGAGTCCCACAACAGGAATCCCTGGCATTAGGCATGAAGGAAGCGATCGGAGCGCGCTGGCACGCTGCCCTGGGAGCCAGTGCAGGCAGCTGCCAGTGCTGCTCGTGCTGAAGCAGGCTGAAACGCTTGTGTGACTTTGTGTGCATTGCCTTCTGGTACCTGCATGCCAAAATTACTCTTGTAAAATGTTGGCAAGCTGCAGTGAAATCTCTAATGTTGCGTAGCTGCTGCAAATTTCTCTCTGAATCAGGATTCGTTTCCACACGAGGACCCACGGAGGCTCAGTGGGAGGTTTGCCGCTCTAGACGTGTGCTTTGGACCCCACCACGGCACCCACAGCCACTGGGTGGTCCACCCAAGGTGGCAGTGAGCCAGGGTCTGAAACAGGGGTGTAGGGTGGGAGGTGGGAGTGATAGTCTGACAAGAAGCACTTCTTGCACTGGTGTTGGCCAAAGGCCCGTCTGGTGTGAGGAGGACAGCAGTAGTTAGCAGAAAAACCCTGAGTGTTTCCCACTGCAAGTTTGTTCCAAAATGTGGTTCTCTATCTGAGTACAACAGACAAATTCTCAGCTTAGCAAACTCTCCTTCCTTAAATACTGCTTGTGGTCTCTCTGGGGCACAGCCTTCTCCCCAGTGTATGGGAGATTCCTCCAATTTGGCCTTATGCTGTCAGCAAAGCAGTGCTTCTGAGATCAGCAGCTGGGTGAGCCCTGTGAGAAGGACTGTGACGCCGATGTGGTGCAGCTGCCTGCAGCGCAGAGGGAGATTCCTCTGGGGCCTTGGAAGGAGCCCAAGCTCATGAGCTTCCTCCAGAGTGCAATGCAATGACTGGTGTGAAGACTGTGTCTGTCCCTCCTGGGTCTGTCCTCTCAGAGCTGCTGGGCTAGACTCTCTGCAAAATCATCTCCATCCATTGCTGAGATTCCTCCATGACCACAGACACTAGGGTTTCTTTTTCTTCCCTGCAAGTCCAAAGGTAAAAGAGAAAGATGCTTGAGGGGATCCCGTCTCATCTCAAGCATCCTCACCAGTTTCCCTCCAAGCTTAAACCAAGAAAGGGTCCTTCAGTTTGCTTCCCTCACAGCAATCGTAAACACAGCCTAAGTGCTGGAAGCTGACTCTCCTCTTGCACCATTTAATTTCCAGAAGTGTTTCTTGTGACCCTTGCAGATGCTAGCGGAGAGCTGAAATGTGGTGGTAGACATGCTTGCTGGTCTGGAGCTGAAAAGCAGCAAGCTATGCTTGGTTGTCTGGGGCTGAAATATTTCAGGATTGAATAAGCATTTTAGAACCTGGGGATTTTGATGAGAATTTATTCAGGAAAGTTTTTCAAACATTCCTATACTCCTGTGATAGCATATGAATTACTCCAGAATCACACTGTATACAGGTACACAGTCAGTTTTCTGTGCAAGAGGCTTCTTGAGTTTCCTTGTAGAGTTCTTCACTGCTCTGTGCATGTTTTTAAATACCGTGCTTAAGAATTAGTGATTTACAAATTAGAAATTTACCTGAAAGTTAGACTTGCTTCTGATGTCCTTGAAAAATCTAAAACCAACAATGAGTAATCTGAGGAACACTAGCAAATTTTGCCTACAGTGTCTTCTCTAGAATTTCTTTTTTCCATGTGAGTTTAGAACCGTGTTTCTCCTAGTGTGTGATGAAATTATTTACTGTGTGTTACGGCAGACTGGAAGCCCTCCAGCTGTGATGCTTTTACAAGCAGCCTCTAGTCTGTAAACTCTTTGTCCAGAGTGACAGCTTTTTGCTGTCATCTTTCATTCCCCTGCCAGCTGTGGTCTGAGTCTCCCTGCTTTCCTTCCTGCT
>NW_010202489.1:13805-16239 GCF_000695765.1 Mesitornis unicolor
GCAGCTGTGCAGGAGCCAAAACAGGAGCTTTTGAAGGGACTTTGCCATAGATCTGAGTAGGAGTGGACTAGGGTGAGTGTCGCAGATGGAGCGAGGTCCTAGGCCAAGCCCATGAAATGATGCCAGGTTTTTCTGGCAGCTCTCTCCCTCTCATAGATACTTATTTCCCCCTCAGCAGTCCTTGGTGAGAGGGCTGTGCTGGGGGCTGAGCAGTATCCACAAATATTCCCCAGAAGCAAGATAAAATATGAGTTTGAGGAAGTGGAGAAGCCTGTGACTCTGACCAGTTTCCATTCAATAGGAAGAATGAAAAGCAGTTGCCTTGTTCTATGCCCCCTCTGTTCTCCTAGCTCTTTCCTGTGAAGATGTACGTCAGACAGGATCTGATGGTGGATTTATATTTACCCACTTTCTTTTCCTTGTTCTCTAATGTACTCTTCTGTTTCCTTCAGTGGCAATGCCTGTAAACTGTTACAATAGCCAATTTGGAAACTATCAGAAACCATAACAGGAAGAAATCTCACCAAAGGAAGCAGCACAAAGGCAGTGGCAACACCATGTGGTTTGGATACTACTAAATTGGGACAAGGTTTGAATGACTCAATTAGCCTGATGAAAGAGAGTAAAACACAGAGAAATCATACAGCAACATCACTTATCTTTGAGTGTGTTCTCAGCATGTGCCAGTGATTAGCGATGGGTAAGGGTTGCCCTTTGGGCCAGGGATGCAGGTCCAAGCGTGGTGATACACCTCGTGGGGAGACCTGCTCCAGGCCCTTGGGAGTGCTTGTTCAGAGCTAAGGATGTTGGGGCCATCAAAGCTGTCAGTGCTCTTTGAGGAGAGCTGCAGAGATAACAGTTTGAGTCTCACATTGCAAATGCTACTTTGTGAAGGGATTGAAAGTCTTCACAGAGCCCACTCGTTCCTCTTGCCCAAACCAAAGTGAACAGGGGACTCCAGATAGGGAGATACTTCTCTGTCTGAAACCCTGCAGTGAAATGGTGATTTGTTTAGTCCAAGAGGCTACAGAGTCTTTAATGATTCCTCAATCATTGTCACTTGGGTTGGAAAAGGCAGTGCAACCACACTCTCCGCTCTGCTTCCTCTTGCTGCAGAAGCTGCAGGAGTTGTAGTGTGAGACTGAGTGTTAGCAGAAAAAGCTAATGAGACAGTGTGAAAATGTTCTTGTTATGGCACAAGGTCTTCCAAAGAGGCCGAATAGGGAAGTGGTTTGTCTCGTGTTTGCGTATTCCTCACCCAGTGAGTACCCATGGTCATGGTTTAGGTAGAAAATCACAGTGGTTCTGCACCAGCCTTGGAAAGTCTGTTTGACTCAGTTATTTTGCAGATGGGTGAGTTAGATTTCAAAGTATTGGTAAAGCTGTCCCAGAAAGCTGGTGCTTGTTCTTCAGCTGTAAGCATCACTCTGCCCTCTCGCCACATTCCGTGACAGAAGCACCAGTACTTGCATGGTATGGAAAAGGAATTTGTCTAACCTGCTCTTAAAGACCTCAGAAAGGTCCTCTGTTCTAGGGTTCCACTGTCTTTAAAAATGTGGAGTTCTCCTCAGTGTCTCATGGGCTTCCAGATTAAACCCATGGCCTCTTTCATACCCACCATGGAGAAAGACTTGGGGGTACTGGTGGATGAAAAACTGGACGTGAGCCGGCAGTGTGCACTTGCAGCCCGGAAAGCCAGCTGTATCCAGGGCTGCATAAAAGAAAGCATGACCAGCAGGTTGAGAGAGTTGTTTCAGCCCTCTCATGAGGTATTTCTGCTCTGGTGAGACCCCACCTGGAGTGCTGTGTCCAGCTCTGGAGTCCTCAGTTCAAGAAAGACATGGACCTGTTGGAGCAGGTCCAGAGGAGGGCCACAAAGATGATCAAAGGGCTGGAGCACATCCCCTATGAGGATGGGCTAAGAGAGTTGGGATTATTCAGCCTGGAGAAGAGAAGGTTCCAGGGACACCTTACTGTGGCCTTTCAATACTTACAGGGGGCTTTATAAGAAAGATGGGACAGACTTTTTAGTAGGGCCTGTAGCGATAGGACAAGGAGTAATGGTAGATTCAGACTAGTATAAGAAATAAAGTTTTTACGATGAGGATGGTGAAACACTGAAACAGGTTGCTCAGAGATGCCTCATGCCTGGGAAAATTCAAGGTCAGGATGGACAGAGCTTTGAGCAACCTTATCTAGTTGAAGATGTCCCTGTTCATTGCAGGGTGGGTGGACTAGATGACCTTTCAACCTTTGGGTTGGTCCATTCCAACCCAAACCTTGCTATGATTCTATGATATCGGCTTGGCCCATATTCATTACTGGAGCTGTGGGGATTTCTGTTAGCAGAGTGGTCAGGTTATCGGTTTAGATGGATTTACTTCAGTTACAGATTTCTCCCATTTTTTTCTTTTCTCCCCACCCCCCCCCCCCC
>NW_010202489.1:16270-28274 GCF_000695765.1 Mesitornis unicolor
CCCCCCCCACATGCTGTCTGCATAACAGCAAAACTTGGCTCATCTGCACAAAACCCAAATGGTTCTGGCGTGGGACAAGTATGGAGCAATGTCCTTTCTAGCAATACGGGATGTTGTGTAGAAGACGATGGGATCTAATTTTCATGTAAAATCAGTGAGCCCTTGGGCATGCTGTGGTGTGTGTGGAGTAGTCCCTGGGCACATCAGCGTACTTAGTGCATGTTGAGAGAGAGAAGTGGAGGAAAAAGAGCAGTTGTTATCTCATTCAGCTTTTTCACTTTCCTTCCGAGTTGCTTTAAGAAAGTGAAGTGCTGTTTGTTGACTCATCCACTCTACTCCTCGTCTGGCAGAGATCCCAGCTCACTGTGATGTGAAAGAAGAAATCCTTCCAAAAGCTGTAAAACATTGGCATGGTTCTTCCCCAGTGCTGGGAGGCTTGCATCACCCACCCCCGGACACCGAAATTCTCCTTCTTCCAGTCCTTCAGAAAGCATCAAATCAGCATCTTGTGTTGCATCAGCATCTGGCAGCCTGCCTCTCTCTGCTTCTGCCCTCACAGGAAAAACAAAACTATGGCCCAGCTGTTGCGTGTCACCCAGCTCAGAGTCATGCGTCCATTCTGCCAAGACACCTGGCTCTGAAAACCTTGGCAGTGCTGGGCTGCCCATGAGCTCAGCGATGGCAGCTACACAGCGTGAGCCACGCAGGGCGAATGGCCCTGCCTGAGAGGTGTCTCCTGCCTTCCCCGATGCTCCCCACCAGGCAGAACCGAGCTGTGGGCCCCCAGCCCCTGCACTGCCCCTTACTGCCCTGGTCTGTCCCTGCTCCCCGCAAGGTTGCTTAGGGGTGGCTGTGCTAATGGTATTCTCATAGCCTCAGGAGTGGATGTTTTTTTAAGTTTTACCCTCTCAATTTCCTTCAGGTTGCATCATCGTGCACTGATTTTATTTCCTCCGTGCATTTCCTCCTTACCAGTGAAGTCAGCAGTAGGAAACGATGAAGCCAGGGCTGTGCGAGCAGCTTCTCATGCCCTGCCTTGCACAACTCCCCGCCCTCCATCACACGCGCTTTGCAAGAGGGAATTTCTTCCTCTGGCAGGGCAGCTGGCGGCTGGGGCTGCAGCCCTGGCACTCTGCAGCGAGCCTGCCCATACAGGGCACACAGAGGAGGCAGCCTGGACTGGCCGTGCTGTGGTTTGAGTACTCAGCTCTGGGGACCAGTTTTTTTAAGTATTTACCTTTCTGTTCAAACCTGTATAACAGTGGACAAGCTGCGTGGGCTCAGAGGCCCATCCAGCATGGTATCCTACCTTACATGAGCCTACCCAAACTTTTAGCTTCCTCTCATGGCAACTATCACACGTTATTTACCTGTTGCATGAGAAAGAACCCAGAAATCCTTGTTTTTCCATTTAAACCTGCTATCTGTCCATTTAATGAGATGTTAATCTCTACCTGAGCTTGCTTTGTAAGGAGCAGCATCCGTCACAGCTCACCCATCTAACACTCCTGGCTCTGAGGGTCTGTGCAAGGTCCTGCAGCTGCAGGGCTCTCTTTGGTCTTTCTGGAGTGGTGCAGCTCAGGGTGTCCCCTTTCTCCTCTGACCACCCGTGACCTCAGGATGGAGGCAGGGATGTGGTGGACAAAAATCTTTGGAGAAAGGCATTGCCAAACTCCTATGCAACTTCTGAGGATATCCCAGCACAGGTTTGGTTTGTTGGGGGGTTTTCTGAGTTTGTAGCATTTCACCACTCAGAAAAGGAAAAAAGCAATTCCTGGCAGTTTGTGGTGAGTGAGCCAAATCGTAAATGCCTGTTGCAACTGCTGCCACGCTGTGCTGTGGCCCACGCACCCACCAACGTTCTCCAACAGGACCACAGGCTTGAGCGGGGGTGTGTCAGGCACCCATGCCTGGACCTGCTGCTGCTCCCTGGGGGAGGACACGTGTGTG
Organism: Mesitornis unicolor; assembly: GCF_000695765.1. Taxonomy (NCBI): domain Eukaryota; kingdom Metazoa; phylum Chordata; class Aves; order Mesitornithiformes; family Mesitornithidae; genus Mesitornis; species Mesitornis unicolor. Next base: position 18,221 of record NW_010202489.1, read on the forward strand.
GTCAGTGCCTGAAACAGCATGACCTGCCCTAGCTTGACTATGGGCCAGGACCCGCAGCAGCCTCTCCTGCTAGTAGCTGTTTCTACTTGGCAGTTGCAAACCCATTGCGCTGCTAGAAACCCCGTGGCTCTGTGTCAAAATCTCCTCTGTAGGAGTTTCCTTCCCATGTTTACTTAGCAGATAGTTTCTGCGCTCTGTCCGGAGAGGGCGAGCAGGGTGGAAATGCCATGAAGAAAAGCAGGCTGGGGTTCCCTGTTGTGCACCCAAGGTAAACCCTTCTCCTTTCTTGCTGGGCTTGCCAAGAAACTAGGGGAGGGACAGCTGAGCACTGGCCTGGGGCTCAGCCAAGGGCCAGTTCTGCCATCCAACACCCCACAGCCTCCCCACTGAGCTGGGTTGCTGCCCCTCATCTCCATTAGCTTGCTTTTTGCCTTCCAGAGCTGAGCTCCTGTTACTGCTGCCTCCAGCAAGGTTTAGGAACATGCAATTCATCCCTCAGCCTGGACCAGAAGCAAGATAAAAATCCAGCCCTCCAACTCCTTCATGCATTATCACTGCCAATCTCCTCAGGTTTGCACTTCCTTGTGCAGACTTCCAGACTCCTGGAAGATGTCCTGGACCTGTCCCAGAGCTTGTTTGAAAATCCAATGGAAGGTTCCCTGAAACTGTGTGAATGTTTGGTTAACTAATTCATTGAAAATTTGTAAAGGTCAAGAAGAAGAAACCTCTTCCTCTGCCCCTCTTTGCAGACAGAAATATTGAAAGTTCAGGCACCGCCATATGAAATGTTTTGTTTTGCTTTAGCAGTCTTTATTTGTTGAAAGGAAGCCTTATTTTGACATGAAACATAGAAACATTTAATCTTGAATTAACAGGAAGTTACTGCCTGTACGAATGTGCCTGCTCTAATTTGAATCCGAAGTATGCTAACATGACTCAGACTCAACCCCTCAACTGATTTTCATTGAACTACTGAATTGCATTCAGAGGAAAGAGGTTGGTGGTTTTGGCAGTAATTAAGGGATTTTTACCCAAATCAAGAGTGTTTTCTCAGACTAAGGACCGTCACAAACCTTTATCCTAAAATCTAACCTGTGAGCAGACCTTTCAGAGGCGTGACGGTTGAGAGACTGCATCAAGAGATGCTGCTTTCTGTATGCTCAAACCCCTGGTCACAGCCCAGCACACCAACCCTTTCCCTGCCACTGGTCTCATCTCCCTCCACTCCTCTCCCCATCACCTCCATCATTGCCTCTCTTCATCTATCGCTGTATTCGGCCCTATCGTCTCACCTGAGCTGCTCCTCAGCTCTGCACCTCAGTGTGTCAGGACTCCAGCAGGAAAATAAATGTTGGAATTGCGTGTTGCCCAGGTGTGCTGGGAGCTGCTGTGCAGGTCATGGCCGTCTTAGGAGTGGCATTTTGGCACTGCTAGCATTGCTGAACTGCAGTGTGGGTGAGTGAGCAGCAGCAGTAATGGCTTTCTCCTGATGTTCACCTCCAGGAAAGGCACACTGCTTTCCTGCAGGCTTTTATTTGATAGGTTTTAGCTTGCTGTGTTTCATTTGTGAGAGAGAAGGGTATAGAGATTATGCGTTGGGAGTGTCAAGTGGATCAGTTGAACTTTGATTTTAATCATCCCCTTCACCTGTGACAGCAGTCACAGCAGCCCGGTCACTCCACGATACAGGCATGAGTGTGTTCATTTCAGTAGAGAGCTGGGAGAACACGGCAATTTCCCCAAGCACAGCACACAAGGGAATACAGCCTGCAGTTGAAGTACAGCTTACCTGATGTTTCACACCCCACTGGTGTGTGAAGGGTTGAAAGTGAAAGCTGATCCTCTCTATTTACTTATCTGCTTTCTCTATTTACTTTCAGAACTGAAAAGCTGATTGAGACTCAGCCAGAGGAAAAATTGAGACTTCAGTCAGTTTTGTAGCTGTAGTGACATTTTCTGCTCAGCCCAGAAACTGATGCTCTGGTATTACCAGTTAGCACCTGTTGCATTTCTGTTTAATTATTAACCTCCTCCTCCCATCAGTCTCCCTGGCAGGTTGCTGACAGATCCCAGCTGCCCACCCAGCACTTGGCAGAATGGTCTGGTGTGAAGCATTGCTCTCCCTGGGTGAGGGCCAGGAGAGGAGGCGCAGGCAGGGAAGGTGCAGCCGGAAAAGGAGTGTATTTTTGTTTGCAAACGTTTTCTGACTTCAGGGCATCCCAGGAAAACTGTGTGCAAAAAGTCTTGGCATGACAAAGCAGCCTTGCAGGGCTGCTCTGTGCCCACTCATTTCTGCGGTGATGTAATCCCTGCCTCTGCATCCAAGTAGGGCTTATTTTATTTACAAAGATCCAGACGTTTCCCCCACGTGTATGAGCAGCCACTCACTGTCTTTACACCACCTGACATCAGGTCCTATCCAGTCCTCATAAACGTAGGGACATCCCATGCATCTTTTCCCCCCCTGACTGCCCAAGCTCAATGAGACTTGTATTGTAGTTAGGAGCCTCTCTATTCAGCCTGAAGCTCCCCACACAGCTAATTTTCTCATGCTGACATGACTCAGTGTGCCTGTTCCCAGCAAATGCCTGTTTCTTCTCACCTGCTCAAGTTCTGTTGCAATGCAGATGGAGGCAGGAAATCACCTAAGCCTCCATCCACAGGGAAGCTTGAAAAATTGGGTAAAGACCAGAATTTAGATAGTGACATTGGTGTGCTCTTGCATGACAATTTACATGGATGTGGAAGACAAGCAGCAGGAGTCATTCAGCCTGTGAGAAAATGTGCACCTTGGATGAGGCCTCTCCCATTGCTGTATGACAGCTGTATGCAACCTTTCTGTTGAGCTTTGTCACCATGCAAAGGTGATGGGACAGGGAGAAGAATAAGCCGGAGAGACCCTAACTCCAGCTGAAAGGCTGCGATGGGCTGGGCATCCTTCATGAATTTTGCTTTAGGTCCTTTTTTGGGTAACATCAAAACCAGGTCCAGGAACAGAGACCACATCTCCAATTCTAACCTCTCCTTACTCAGACCTCTTGGCTTAGGGCCACAACGGTGTACCAGGTAGCAACACGAAGGCTTCCACGTGGCTTTACCTGTTTGGAGATGGCCTGCTGTTTGGAGATGACTGTCCTCCAAATTAGTAGGACTCGAACACTGCTCTCAAATGGTGTTGGCACACAAAGGACAGGCATCCTGAAGCCCATGTGGTCGAAGGGGATCTTAAGGGTTGTCTGAGGAGGGGAAGAAAAGAGGATGGCTTCCACCTGGCACTCTCCAGCCTTCTAGAGGAGAAGGAGGTGTGGGAGCAAGGCAGCCTGGATTGCCCTCTGCAGGGCTTTGAAGGCACCTACCTCTCCATCACTTGCAGAGGAGGAGCACGGTTGTCCTCTTGGGACCAGGGGCCTGGTGTCTGGGGCAGGGAGTGCCCAAAGTGGGCACTGAGAAGAGCCTGGGCTCCATGGTCACCAGCTCTGCTGGAAGAGCCCAAGTTAGTCAGAAGTCCAACACATCCTGCCTCAGCGGGTGGTTACATTGACAATGTATGACTGATCGCTTAGCGGAGGCGTATTCAATTCTGCATACGCAGCAGGGCAGTAGGTTGTGGAGGAAGTCACTTTGTCAGGCAGAATCATGCTTTGTGGGGACATCTGTGCTACCACAAAGCTCAGTAGGAGAGGACATTTCCAGCTGAGGCCATGTGGAGCTGGTCAAGAGTGGGCCTGGCAGGGAGGGGACAAAAGCTGTTCCGAAGTGCAACAAGTGCTCCATGGACCGCCATGGCTCTCCCAACATGCTGCTCAGGAGCAGTGCTGCTAAAGGGGCTTTTAAAGCTGTAACTGCCTGTCTCCAGCACTGCTCTGCCATTCACAGATTAATCAATGCTGGAGACACAAATCCAACCACGGGCACGGCTGCAAGCTGGAGGCAGTGGATTTGTGCCATGGCTGTTGTTCCACTGGCTGCTGAGATGTACAATCGGTGGAGACCTCCTTAACCACCTGTGCAAGGGTGACTTCTGCACACTGGCTTTGTGTCACCTCTTGCTCCATTCATCAGCTGCCTGCAACCAGAGCAGAAGCAAGTGAGACTCTCAATCATTTGAACAGTGTCAGAGTGTTTCCTACAACCTGCCAGTGGCTGCTCTGGTATTTCAAGCTGTGGAAAACCACCATGGCAATTCAGGTCTGTTTCAAACAAAGCTGGAAGACTGGGCCTGAGGTTCACATTCCTGAATTCATATGCCTTGCCATTTGCTGACATCAGTATTAAAGGAGCTATGAGGAACGGGCAACACGCCTGGCATATTTGCGTGTGTGTTTGAGGGTGGAGCAGGGTGCGAAAGAATTGCAAAACAGACCTAGAAATAGCTACGCTACGGACAATTTACGTACTAAAAGTGCTCAAATATTCAAGACGCAATATCCGTAACCGCAGTCCCCGCTTAAGCTGTCTTTATTAGTTGTTGCAATTTCCTGGGTTTGGAGAAAATGCAAGTGTGAAAGTATTGCAAGAATGATACTGAACATATGTGCATTTGGAGTGTTTTAATGTACTTATCAACATGTATATGAAATATTTTAACATACTCATGCTGTGGATGAACATGGTCGAGGGAGGAGAAAAACAATTTCAGACCCCAAGGTCTTACTTGCTATGCTCAATCTGAAACACAGGGTGCAAAACAGGGCAAAGAAAACCATGTTGCACTCACATGTTGTTGGAGCCCCAGTGACCAGAGAGTCCTGGACTCTCAAGGAGAGAGCTGGCATAGGCAAAGCCACTTGTTCAGAGTTATGCAACAGAATTATAAAGCCAGAAAATGTTTCCCTCGGAGTGGGATTTTAGCATAGCCTTAGGCCCAAGGAAACACAAATGAGACATCTGACATGCCTCACTGCTGAGCAAAGCACTTTAAGCAGTGTGCTTATGCACATGCCCCTCAACAGATTTTTATCCAGGCATTTTTCATTACTTAAGAGAGAACTGTGTTCTTTCCTTATGACCCTATCATCACAGAATCATAGAATAGTTTGGGTTAGAAGGGACCTTAAAGTTCCTCTGGTCCAACCCCCCCTGCCATGGGCAGGGACACCTCCCAGTAGACCAGGCTGCTCAAAGCCCCATCCAGCCTGGCCTTGAACACTTCCAGGAAAGTGGCAACTTGTTTTTTAATCAAAATAATTCTTGTTTAAAACTATGTGTTTTTATAGCCTCCTTGTCCTGGCTTTGCTGGGATAGAATCGTATAACCAATTTTCTATTCAGGAAAGCTGCATTTCTGAGAGGACTGCAGTGCTCAATAGGCACTTGGGTTTAGTTTTAGCTGGGATAGAGTTGGTTTTCTTCATAGCAGCTGTTAGGAGACTTTGTTTTGGATTAGTGCTGAGAAAGGTGTGGTACCACCAATGTTTTGTTTGTTTCCAAGCAATGTTTACCTTAAGTCAAGGATGGACTGGTTTTTTTTCAGTTTTTGCATGTCCTCTGAGCCTCTTCTTTACGAGATGTTGGGAGGGGACATGGCCAGGACAGATGATGGTGGTGACCAACCAGCTGGGGAGGGGGGCAGTGAGCGAGTGACTGCGTGTTGTTTAGCTGACTGCTGGGTTAAACCACGACACGCTTGGTATGATGTGTAGCAATTTGTAACAGAGTCACTCTTGACACTGTATGAATTAGCGCTTGGCCCTGGGGCACTGATAAGCCAAGATACTGTCCTGGCCTGCAGGACCCCGAGTCCATTCCCAGTGCTTTACAAGGCAGAGTCCCTGAGATGCCTGTGGCCCGTGGCACTGCCAGGCTCTTCACTCTCCTTCCAGCTTCATTCGCAAACCTCGAAGCTGCTGCTTCTTGCCACATGTTCACCTGTGAGCAACCAGTCTCTGTAACAGCAATTTTTCAAGGCTAGGTACAACCTTCTGGGTCCATTTCTCATGAAGGCTGCAGATTTGTCTGTACACTTTGCTGTAGCACTAATCTGCAGCCAATTACAGTTCTCGCTGGTCTTACTGTATATGGTCTGTGTTTGTGGCATCCCCAAACTCCAAAACACGCTGTCCTAGGGAGTTTTTGTGCGGGAGCAGTGCCAGGTAGCAGTGAGCAGGCTACTCCCAGCCACGGATGGGAATTCTCATCTGCAGGTCAAGAGCTCACCCTGACACCTGAGGAGAAGCTGCTGGTGTCTCAGCAAAGCCGTCTTCATGGTCTGCTTGGAAAACCCTTTGGACCTTTCCCTGCTGGGTGCCCTTTGCCTGTGTTGCTGCTGGCGAGGTGCCTCCTTTGAGCTACCTGAGAAGGGTTTTAGCCGCAGGCAGCCATCCTGCCCTCTCTCGCTGTACGTATATTTTGCCTGCCTCTGCACCTGACTGGCTGCAGAGATGGTTTTCGGTGACTTTGTCTGTTTCTTTTGATCAGCTGTGTTTACAATGTGAAGCATGACAGATGGTAATTATACAGAAGAGGTTGTTTCCACTAAGCTCAGGTTTTAGTTACTGATTCAGCCTCTTCTCTGGTTCTGACACAGCTTTCTTTACACAGCGGTGTCACTCTGACCCGAAATCTTGGAATATTTATGGCGTGCTTCTCAAGACCAGTGACTGGTGTTCAGCTCAGACCATCCCTTCCTGCAGTGCAGTCCTTGGTGGTGACCACAGCTTGTCTGGTCCAAACTACACGTAGATTCCTGGAAAGTCTGAAGGGTCAGAGTCTCTCCATCTGCTATTACATTTTTTGGTGTTATTCTTACAAACCCAGGCAAGAGACATTAGGTGTATGTGAGTTTACCCACAACAGCAAGGAAGAGTCCTGGCTGCTTTCTGGTATGGAGCAGCTGAGGTCTCTGGCTGCATCCATGACAGCGCAGTCAGCTCAGCCATTGGGATTCAACGCATGGGCCATGAAGCACTGGCATGGGAAGGCAGTGCCTGCCCCTGCTTCTAGAAAGGACATTTCTGGTAAAAAGAATCAAACATAATACAAGGCGTACCTGAGAGACGGCTTGCATTATTGCAGCCAGCTGGTGTGAGAAATTGCGTGTGGGAAGTAATTTGTTAAAGCATTAGAGTACAGAAACATGGCTAAGGTCTTGAAATCAGTTTTATAAGATGTGGTGCTTTGGAATATAACAGGATGAGAATCTTACCAAAAAAATCAGTAAAACCCTAATTGGTAATGGGGTACAGTGGAAAGTGAAAGAATTCGCATTGTATATAGAAAAGAAAAAAAAAGGGGGGGGTTCAGATGGAGCTGGTAACTTCTAGAGTATTTGTGAAGGTTGTAAATCTGTCAAGGCCTGGAAGATTTCTACATTCACAGACAGAGGTAAATCTTAAAGACAGAAAGGAGGGTGCCTCAAAGCTAAGATAAGCAGAACATCCTTGAAGATAAGGAACTAATGAGCTAACACAGCTGCAAGAAACCGACTTAAATCTTGACTAGTTACACAGAGCCAATAAAGGTGAAAAGTTGACAGTGATGAAGACTCTGAGCCTTCATCCTGAAGACTACAAGCCTTCATCTTCGGACTCTCAACGACCACCCCAGAATTTTAGTGCACGTGCGACAATGGGCGGAAACTGATGTTAAAGATTTCCCCGAAAACTGTTGAATATGTTAATAACTTTGTAAAAATGTGTGGCTATGATAATGAAGGTTACTACAAATAAACCTCAACCTATTAACAGGTGTGCTTTTCAGGCATCCCACTTCCTGAATGCACCCAGCATGCTGCTAATAAACCTTTGCTTCACAGAATTGATCCATCTCTAAATTTGCATTTTGTGAGCACGTTTCTCACAACTGGGGCCTCGTCCGGGATCTGAAGTCCGCCGCTCGGCTAGGAGGGGGCAACCCGACTGGAAGGCACACTCCACTGATTTGGCTGTCCAGACGCTTGAACCCTTTCTGCCGGCCGGTTGCGACAGAAGACCCAGGACTGACGGTGCGAACAAAAGGGAAGGTACCGGGTTGGTACCTGAGGCCAATTCCGGGGGTTCATCTGTGGCAACCGTTAAAACCTGTGCACAGGACCCGGTAAGAAAAGAGACCGTTAAGTATTACCGGGCGGTTAAGTGTGAATGGAAGTGTGCGTGTGAGAGATTGAGACGTACAGAAACAGCACGAAGAGAGTGAGGAGTCTTAACCACGGGTCCGTATCTCCGTGAGGGGAACGGCCAGTGACCGGACGAAGCGAATGTGGAATTTGAGTGTGAGTGGAGGGGGGGCGAGAGTGGAGTTTGCAAACTTTAAGCAGCCTCCTGAAGGTACTGGGGTATGGAAGGGTTTGAGACTCCAGGGCTGGGGAGACTGACTCACTCCCGGAAGTAAAATAGCCTCCTGTAGTTACTGGGGTCTGGAAGTGTTTGAGATTGCAGGGCAGGAGTGGGGGGGGCGAGAGTGGAATTTGCAAACTCTAAGCAGCCTCCTGTTCTTGTACCTGTATAGAGAGAAGGAGCCCCAATCCCATTCTGCACCACACCACCTTTGCCTGGAGAGCAAGAGCCCCGTGGCTCTGATGGGTGCAGTGAGGCCAGGTCCTTCCTCGGGGGTGCCCATGGCTCTTACATCAGTGTTGTCACCCTGTCCCTTGCTTTACATGAGTAAAAGGAAACATGAGGCAGGAAAGAGGGAAGAGAAGGGAAGAATACACCATGGCCACCTCTGTAGTTTATCCAGTAGCATGTGTTAAACACAGAGCACAGCAGCAGCAGCGGAGATTGCTTTAAAATAGTGGAGGAGTCAGTAATCTCCAGTTGATGACTGTATTCTGTGAAATGGGTCTCATGAAAAGCCCTGTGAGGGACAGACCATGAGGTCCTGTTTCAGTGGCAGTAAGTATGGGAAGGAGAATGCGCTGTCCCTCCAGAATTAGGGATTGTCTCCAGGATCTGTCTTGTCCAGCGTTGCACTTCAACACCTCCAGCTGTAATGAGCTTTGAGGGGTGGCCTAAAACCTCAGTGCACTGATCTGGTTGAACATTGCTGAAAGATGTGACTATAGCACTGTCTATGAGCTCCTACAAGGCCTTAACAACCCCAGTAACAAAAAAGTAATGATTCTCATATCAATGAGACTTTTAACCTTGAAGAGGAGGGGATTGCCAGACACAAACAGAAGCTGATGGTATGGAAGCTTACCGGTGAGGATAATCAGTGCCTCAAGTAATTAATGTCAGGAGTTGAATTGTCTCAACATTGATTTCAAGACAAGTGCATGTACACATATATATGTAGGTCACTGTGCTTTAGCCTGAGAGTGCAGAGGAATCAGTGTGTGAAATGCCCTCTCCTGCTCTTAACAAGAAGAAAGGGTGCACCCTTCTGAGATACAAATCCATTTGTGTTTAGGCTTAATCTTTCTTCCTGTCTTGTTTTCCCCTGTCCACACCACTGATGCGGACTGGCCTGTCTGTGTCAGCCCATGTTGGAGAGCACCAGCCCTGCATACCCTTGGAGAGAGCTGAAACTGAAGCCGAGCTGTAAAAAAGAATGTGAAAATTTCATACAGTTTCATACCTTGAATATGTTTGCTCAAACACAATGAATGTATCATTCACCAGGCTCCCCCACCCCCCAGTACCCAAGAGACACCACAAGCCCAAAGGTTACAAAGGAAAGTTTTATTAGCTTTTAGGAAGGAAAACACATTCTCACTTCAGCCAGGGAGCGTGACAGTCCCCAGCCTGGAGGCAGAGTGCAGCTGCTTTTGGTCCCGGCAGCGGGCAGAGCGGCCAGAGATAAAAGCACGAAATGCCTCTTGCAACTGGGGAGGAGCACCCTGTGGGTGCAAGTCAGCCCACAGCTTCTCAGTCCCAAGATGAGAAACAGCTGTTTCTCTGCACTGCATGAATAACTGCTTCAGCCACGGAGGTTTCCCTTGGGTCTGTGGCCTTGCTCTCAGTTGGGAAGTTCATAAAACCTGCCAACAACAGCATAAAACAGCTCACTAAGGCCCAGAAGATTTCCTTAGCTGCCTTCGGCACCTAAGCTCACGGAAGTGCTCAGCCAGAAGAGGGAGCTGAGGCAGGCAGCGGCACAGTGCCCATGTAGCAGGA
>NW_010202489.1:28305-63405 GCF_000695765.1 Mesitornis unicolor
CAGTGAGAGCATCTGCAAGAGGAACTTAGTGCTGACAACCCAAAGTCTGAACCCTTCCCAGTGTTTCTGAGAATTCTGAAGTAACATTCTTACGCCTATAGTATAAATACATAAATACTTTTAACAAAAGACTTTTGAGTGTACAGCCAGCAGTGAGATGCTGCAATGTTGCCGGAGTTCATTGGAGTTCAGGTCATCAACTTGCCTTCGAAATCTGCCCTGCTTCAACCAAAAGTACAGCAGTTGCTGGCTGTGCTCAGGTCATGTGCTGCCTGCAGCGTGGACAGGGCAGGACTTGTCTTCAGCAGCCGCAAGCTGTGATGAGGAGGATGCACAGCCCAGGATCCCTGAGAGCAGCCTGAGCGACTCCAGCAGGAGCCAGGCAGAGTGCACGTGGGTGCACAGGTCGTGTCCGTGAATCTCTCCATGGTGCGTACCTGTGTGACAAGGTCTACTGCAAGGCTCACAGGAACTATCTGAACCCTTCCAAAGGAAAGGATGCACAGAATTCACTTAGTCTGTTAAAGAGAACTCATCAAATCCAGACTTTTCAGGTTTTTCCAAATTTTTATGTGCCTCGATCATTTTTGGGTCAAGCCAGTCTCTGTGTGTGTGCTTGGAGGAGATTCTCTTTCAACAGTCCTTAAAATCTGCTCCTAAAAACCTCATAGTCACTGCAGGGCCTGCATTTCTGCTGTCCATTGCAGTGCTGCTCATTTCAAAATGTGAAAGCTCATTTCAAAATACCACCTTCCTTTTGTGGCCTTTACCTGTCAGAGAGCATTTGTCAGGATCACTGCGAAGGAAGTCCCTTGCTGCCTCTTCCCTTCTTCTGCCTTGGCAGGCACAGGGCTGTTGAGCAGATCTGTCCTCCTCCTCCCCTTCCAAATGGCTTCAAGACACTTGAGGTATCTTCCTGATTTAGCAGACTTTTATTTTAGCAGATATACAGTGCATTTGTACTATATACAGATACTGTCAAGTAAATAGAGAAACCTAGGGTTTCTAATATGAGCTAAAGTTAGGTGACTTTCTTTGGCTCTCATTTCTGTTCTCCTCAAGGGCTCCACACATCCCTTTCTCCGGTGTTAGAAAGATCCCTCCTAGGTAGCAAAATAGCTGTTCAGAGCTCCAAAGAGATGAACACAGCATACACTATATAAAGCCCATTTGCACTGGAGCCTCCAGCTGAGGCTTTCCACAGGAGGGAGGCTAGAGCAGTCTGCCTGTACGAGTACAGCCTGTGAGAACAAGCCTCGCACAGGGAAACGGATTGGTACGCAAGGCTATACTGTACATGTTACATTCCATACGTCATCTTCTACAGCAGGCAAGTGAAGGGACTCAGTAACACCAGGCTAAATGACAAATCCTCGATGAAGGCGTTGAAGCTGGTCCACAGCGTGACGTTATCTTGAGTGAACAAGTAGAGCACTGTGATCAGATTTACTGCGTTGCTGCTGGCCTGGATGGTTTGCTCCCAGAGGGCACTGCTGCTTTTCCTGTTTGTCTTCCACAGTTTCAGTGAGTTCACCCTTTCCATGCCAAGGAGATGGATATTGCTCTTCAAGGACACTAGGTAGAGGCCATCACAGGTGATGACAATGGAGCCATTTCTGATCTGCATAGAGCCTACTTCAGCAGTGAGATTCATAGCCACTCCTTTGATGCTTTCACCTGCAGTGGAAGAAAGCAAAGATGATCCCATTACAACAAATGTCTTCTTGGAAATGGGTTGTTTTATATGGACTGGCTGCAGTAAAATTGGAAAAATATAGGAAGATAGGAGAGTGAACTAGAGAGCAGGGCAGACCAGAGCTAGAATATAATCTTCTCTAGACAGGCATCATCTACAGTGGAAATTTTCAGGTTCCCACTCCTGAGCAAGCTGTGCCTTTTAGACTGCAAGTCCAGTTTATATGAATTCTTCCTCCAAGTTTCTATGTATGCACTATTTATTTACTGTATGTCTTACTTAAAATACAGACATGTAAGTAAAACATCTCTGTGAGTTTAGGAAGCACAGGTTCCTAAAAAGAACAGAAAATAAAGAGAGTTACATAAGAAGAGGAAAAAGTGTTCAGAGCTGGAAGGAAAAGTGCTTTCTGTGGAGATGCTGGTAACAGAAGTCCTTGTCTTCGAGTTTGGTTTTGGGGTTTTTTTGGTTGGGGTTTTTTTTTTTAACAGAAGACAGGATAAAAAAAGTAACACAGAAACAGAAATGGAAGAAACAAATGAATACACAGCGAGTCAGGAGGAATTAAACCAGAACCTGGCGTGAGAGGTTCCAAGAGTCAACAGTATTTTTAGTACGATTTAAAAATTTTAGTATTTGCTCCTATCATTGAGGCGTGTCATTGGACAGAACACCCAATGTAGTCAGCACGCAGAGCACTGCTATTTCTGCTACCGTGTGTGCACTCACCAAAAAAAAAAAATCATTTACATTTTTCATAAATCAGGAAATCATTGACTTGTTTCTGAAATACCCCAACAGCACGCCACACATACGCAATAAATTCTCTAAAACACTTTTCTTATCCTTTGGCAGAGGTTGTTTTAGTAGGTAGGTAAGGACTGCCGAAATCCACTTGGATTTTTGGCTTTTTTCTTCTGGTTTGGGAAAACCCTTTTGTTTGGTTGGTTTTGGCACCTGGCAGCGCCGGATCGGATGTAGCCAGATTTTGGCTCTCCTGGCCCCTTCCTCCATCAGAAGAAATAGCCCTGGCTGTGACGCGAGGCGCTCAAAAGCCTCCGGCATTTTAGGGGCTACCGGCTGTCACGGCAGTCGCCGAGGACAGCAGGGCAGAGCGGGGAGGCGGGAGCCCTCTCAGGTACCGGGGGGAGCCCTCCAGGGACATCGGAGTGCTGGGGGAGCGCAACCGAGGGAAGCCGGGACCCGCTGCCGGGAACCGGGGGAGCCTTCGGGCCGTACAGGTGTCCCGGGAGCCCCCGCAGGGAACGCTCTGGGGAGCCAGAAGCCCTCCGGTAACCGGGGCTGCTGGGAGCCCTCGCAGGGTGCCCCCCGCCCCGACGCCCACCCACCTGTGTAGCGGATGTGAGTCCACGGCACTTTGTCGCTCTGAGGCTGGAAAAAAAAAAGAAGAGAAATCCTCGTTACCGCACTGGGCGGGCCGCCGCCGCCGCCGCTGAGGCTTTTGTTTCCCCACCGGGACCGCGCCTCCAACTGCATCGCAGGCAGCTGCCGCCGGCACGACCGGTGGTAGCCAGCTCTGCTCTTAACCTCCCTTTAGATCATTATTATAAAGTACGATTTTTAAAGTGGTTCCTAGCTAGTCCGACGTCCATACCACACCACATAGTGTCGGTTCCTGTTAAGGAAAACATCGTGGTGAACATAATCGAGTCAGACCAACAGTAAGGAAGGACCTCGGGGTGCAAAGCTTCTTTGGGGTGACCATCCTCAAGTCTGACTGACAGCGGAGAGGCTGTTTGCAGAGCTGGGACCCAGGCGTGCCCCCGCAGTCGCACCCTCCCGCTGCGAGGCACTAACAGGTGGAGCTGGCTTTATGGTTCCCTGCACTTTTGAGTCAGGCTGTTACTGGATGCACGTCTCCCAGCGGCTCCTTAGAAGTGCATTAAGACACGCTTAAAATTGATTTGCATTTTATGAGTATAACAGAAAAAGTGAATGCAAAAATTGTATATCTTACTGATCAGATATGCAAAACACCAAGCTTCTGTATTAGATTTTTAAATCTGAACTTTGCATCTCAAACCCATCTCTCATCTTAACCACAGGAGGCCCAAATCTGCAGTCTCTTCACAACCACAAGTCTTCAGTGTTTTGCCTAATTAAAGAGTGAAAGGTTTGGCTTGCTGTTCCATATTCTTCTCTTTACTTATGCGGCAGGTTTCCTAGGGGAGAAGGTGGGCTGGTGAGATGTGTACTGGGCTGACTTTCATGTATTTGGCCTCACGTTACAGAAACAGAACAGCTCCTTCACTGTGAGCGGAGGGAAAGTGTCGGAACAGAGCAGAGAGACATGCACAGACATGCAAATCTGCTGTTTCAGAGCTGTGCCCTGGTAAAGCCAAGTGACAAGGGAAGGAGGTCGGAGCCGGGCTGCCAAGTGTGGTCAGTGTCTGAGGACGAGGTGGGTGCTGATGGTGGGAAACGTCTGCTCTGGCACCCTCTAGTGCTGCCGCAGCTGATGCTCCGCTGTTAGCTCCACTGGCAAGGATGGATTCGACTACCAAATACAAGTTGTATTGCACACCAAGTCTGGTGGAACTATATCCCCCCCTGACATTACTGAACCTATCCTTTGCCTCAGCAGCTTGAGTCTTATGCTTACTCTTTTTCTAGGCACCTAAGTGCACGAGCATTTCACTTTTTGGCTCAAGCGGCTGGGATTTCCAGGTGGTTTCCCAAAAAGACGACAGCTGAGGTTCTGAGGTCAAACAACATCCATCAGGTTTAGTGACAAACTTGTAGCAATTGTAATATCAGCCTCATCGTCACTAATGCACATTACCTGTTTTACACACCTCTGCTAGTTATTGCATGACCACAAAGCACATTGGAATCATCTACTCGTAAATTCTGCTGAGGAGAGAATGTGCTGTAGGACTGGAAAGGTGTCTGCGAGCCAGTAAGAAAGTTAGTTACCCCTCTTTCTCTGTTCTGCCTTCTTGCGGTGTGCGGGAAAGGATGCCAGGAGGGTTGAGGGCAGAAAGGTGTTCCTTACTGACTGTTTCAGATTCCCCCATATCATTTACACAGAGTTTCCACACCATTTTTGCCTGTTCTGGATCGCCAAACATGAGAGTTCTTCCTATCTGGGACATTGTGTGTAAAGCCATGCCACGTGGCTGAAGTTCCAGGAATAGGTTTGTGCTGCACAGTGCACAGATCTCGGAGAACTGTGGCGACATGCGTGGTTTGAGAGGACCGAGGAGCGTTGCCATCATGTGCCTGACTCCCTGTGAATTTCATATGAATTGCAGATGACTGCACACTGGAAGTGGGTTGTACCTTCTCCACGTCTTCTTCCTCTTCTACCTGAAACCTCTGCACAATTACACCTCTTGCACCTTTTCCTGCCCTATTCAGGCAAAACTGTCTCACAACAGAACAATAGAAGTTTTTGAAATCCCACCAACAGCTCAAGGCTTTTACCTCTGATGCATTTGCCATGGGGGGGGTTCACACCCCTGATCACACCTGTGAATGGCTTGCCCATGACCTGATCCCAGCTGGTGTGGCAAGAGTAGGTAATTCCAGCAGAGATGGGAACTCCACAAGCTTTGTAGATGCCAAAGCAGACTATCACTACCTTTTTTCTTTAACTTGCTCATCTGGAAGTCACAACTGAGGCTTGGTTTCCAAGTGACATATGACAGAAACCGGATCACTGCCCCTTTTTGTTAAGCACTGGGCTGCAGATTCTGACTGTCCTGAGCATGTGCCATGACATTATTTGCGCTGTGTTTTCATAGAACAATGAAGGGAGCTCAGAGGACAATGGAAAGTCATCAAATATGGTCTTGCTATGAAAAAACACAGCTACTGTCTTGCTATTAAAGTTAGTGTGGCACTTTCAAGCCCTGGAGAGTAGAAGGAAACTCTTCCCAAGAACAGGGACAGCCTCTTGGTTGCTCCCACAGACAAGCACTCCCAGCCTGACACTCTGATGCTGCTGTGCCCCATAAAATCTGTCTTCCTAAACTGCCTCGAGAGTCAAGTCAGACTCGTACTACTGCCTCTTCTGTAGATGTCTATATGGTCAGCTCATGGTTATACTGCTGACCCTTGTAATTCCGATGTGCTGAAATCCCTCCATGTACAGCCTGTGAGACTGCTCCTGTACAGAATGTGCCGTCAAAACAGGACCCCATGGTTATCTCCTTATAATAGTAGAAACTGTTTCTGACCCTGCGGTTAGAATCACAGAATGGTCTGGGTTCGAAGGGACCTTAGAGCTCATCCAGTCCAATCCCTGCCATGGGCAGGGACACCTCCCGCCAGACCAGGTTGCCCAAAGCCCTGTCCAACCTGGCCTTGAACACTTCCAGGGAGGAGGCATCCACAGCTTCCCTGGGTAACCTGCACCAGTGTCTCACCACCTTCGTAGTGAAGAAATTCCTCCTTATATCTAATCTAAAATCTACCCTCTTTCAGTTTAAAGCCATTACCCCTTGTCCTATCGCTACCTGCCCTTGTAAAAAGTCTCTCCTCATCTTTCCTGTAGGCCCCCTTCAGGTACTGGAAGACTGCTCTGAGATCTTCCCAGAGCTTTCTCTTCTCCAGGCTGAAAAACCCCAACTCCCTCAGCCTGTTAGCAAGTGTTTAAAACTGAAAAGGTCTCCCATGGCCTGGACTTTTCATCTGCTGCAGTCGCTGCTCCTTGAGAACCCTGTTTCAGTTGTTTCTGTTGAGGAAGGGAAACTCCAGGCATGTACTGTGTCCCCTCATCAGCTGCTGCTCTCTTGGGTTTGTAAGGCTCACAGGCAGCAATGCCAGCCCTGCCATCTTCCTCTGGAGAAGGAGGATTTGAGTTAACATTTTTACAGAAGAGAGAGATACTGAGAGATGAGGCATCAGAACCAGAGTGTGACCCAGGAGAGGTTTCTGCATCTCGAGCAGTGTCATAGCTTGCCCTTCTCTGCTGGCTTCCAGTGCAACTTCTCTCTCCCAAAGTAGTGGAAGGAGAAGAGCACTGAACTGAATGAAAAGTGTTATCTTTCAGTGCTATCAGGGTCATAATTCTGCAGTTTAATAACCACTGTGAGACTCAGGTCAGTGAAATTTGTGCAGAGCACAAGGGTTTTCATTAAACAGCAGAGGACCCAGAACACAAAGCCATGCCTCCCTTGCATGGTTACATGCCTGGCTTGCTTCTCTGTAAAGTCTAAGTGGGAGGAAAGAATGAATTCTGGTAGGATGAGGCACAACAAGCTTTAAACTGGTACATAGCTCCTGGAGAAGATGTGGGAGGAGAAGTAGCTCCTGCATAAGCTGCACTGAAATAGCAGTGAAAGGCTGGTGACAATCCATCAGCCTGCAAACACATGAAAGAGGCGTATATATTTACTCCATTTTTTTGTTTAAGTATTCTGAGTTTCAAGCTTCTCTGTTATTTTATTGTTTACAGTGGTGTTACACGTACATTAAACTCTCTCTAGCTACATCAGTCTTTCTCTCATGTACACATACACACAGGCTGTCCTTTGCAGATACAGATGACACCTAAAGCACTGTTTATGTGCTAGCTGAGAGTGCTGAAATGTTTCTGGGGTCTTGCTAAAGCTGGAACAAGCTGTCTTACCTTTTCATGTATCTGACTGCACTTATAGTACATTTTGAAAGTTCAGTAGGTGTTTACGAGCAACCTGGGTTCTGATTTTTCCACATGTCCTTGTTGAAAGCAAACATCTACCCAGATGATCCCATTTAATTAAACGGGAATACACACGAGGCACTGCAAGTAGGGGAGGGAACAGGAAGGAGGCAGACCTCCCTCCCCCAGGGGCTGGTGTGGAGAGCATTCCTGAAATGATCCTCCCTTCTGAACAACCTGTCCCCAAACCCTGCACTGGGCAATACTGGATGTTGTTTTGAGGATAAGCAGTGTAAAAACAAAGAATGGCAGTCTTTAAGGAAAAGATTAAAAACTTGTGGTTTGAATAGGGATAAAATTAAATGCTTTTTTTCTCTTTTAAAAATAATAATAATAATAAAGCCCATACAAAGCTTTACAGGCCAGCAGACAATGGGTTGAACATGAGCTCTTACCGTTGAGGGTCGCAGAGAATATATACCAAGGTAAATCAAGCAGGCAAGCAGTAATATCCACTGAGCAGCCGCGGACACGAGGTGCAGCGTGTTCCTAACCTGTCCTCGCTGCCAGCCTCTCCACTCATCCTCTGCAGATTCGTTTTTGTGATCCATCTGGTCTGGATTTCTTGGCTCCACATCTGGTTGTTCTTCCATCTCAGCCTTGCTGCCAGCAGCTGCTGGGGATGGGGCCAGGAGCACAGCTGGAGGAGCAGAGATGAGCTGGGTGTGCCTGTGCTAGGAGCAGAGATGAGATGAAATGAAGACAGTGCCTTC
Source organism: Mesitornis unicolor (assembly GCF_000695765.1). Taxonomy (NCBI): domain Eukaryota; kingdom Metazoa; phylum Chordata; class Aves; order Mesitornithiformes; family Mesitornithidae; genus Mesitornis; species Mesitornis unicolor. The sequence continues at coordinate 36,383 of NW_010202489.1, forward strand.
AGGAGACTGCTTTATGTGTACAGAGAAGCAGGCGGGGGAACTTCTTTGTGACTAATCTGAATTTCCCCTTCCTTCCTTTCTTTCTTTCTCTCTTTTCTTCTTTTTTTTTTTGTGTGTGTATGTGAATGTGGAGGCTGATTGATTGCATCCCAGTTCAGATCTGAGTAAGGGCCTTTGAAAGTAGATGTGTTTATGTGTTTCATAGCTTCAGCTGTGGATGTCTTGATATGTGGTGTTTCCAACAATAGCTAAGAGTTTGGTGGACAGTGCTTATCTTCACTCAGTCTTGTCAGTAAAAGCTCTCATCTTTCTCTTCAGCCTCAGGTGGGGGGTTTACAGGGCTGGCTGCCTCCCTTGTTAGCAGCATATACTGCTGCTGAAATTTCTTTTCAGTAAAGCAGCAATGAATAGGAAGGGATGTGGGACAGGTGGACAGCATAAAGGATTGGAGAGAAAATATGCACTTTCCACTTCTCTTCACGTTTGTCTTCTGGCTTTAAAGCCATGGATGCTGCATGCAGCCTAAGAGGGAGAAAATGGAGAACTGCTCAGAGAACATCCCTGTTTGCACACACTGAAACCTGCAGTGCAGGGAATGCACTCAGAGGGGCACCTCCAGACCATCCAGGCTTCTCTCCTGGAAGAGGATTGCCTGTCCCTTGGGACACCAGCACTTCCACTTCACAGAGCTGCTAAATGTCAGTTGTCTGCACCAGGAACCATGTCCTGTGCTTGTTTTGGGTGACAGGCTTTGCATCCTTTTCAGGGACAGTCCAGCACTGCTCTTTTCGCCAGATTTCTTTTTCTGTTGTGTAAATTAACATATCATGACTGAAGTCAGGCGCTGCCTCCTCCCTGCAAGGCTCAAGCCCATTGGGAGTGTTACCGTCTCTTTACCTTTCCGGGATGAGTTGTCAGAAAGTTTCCCTTCCCCAAAATGTGCTCTCTTAACCTGTCACAAGGCACATGTCCTGACAAACATGTACTCTGCATGCAGAGGAAGCAAGAGTAATGTTCTTTCATGTGTTTTTCCATCTAGGTAAGGATATTTCCTATAAGCATAAACTAAATGAAGGGGGGAGTACAGCAGCTGGGTAAGCCGCCTGCCACCCTCGCCACCTTTGTTCTTGAAACATAACCTGGAGCTAGCAGTGCTGGTGGATTGAGTCAGGAATACACTCTGGCATTTGTCCTGAGAGCAAACCAAAAGTCATGGAAACTTACTGCAGAAGACTCAGCTTTCACATTTTCCACTGATTCTTGAGACCATGGAAATTCTCATCCCGCTTTCACCGGTGGCCGCTTGCCAGGGCGTGCCGGAGCCCCTGGCTAAGAGGCACTGGGGACAGCCCTAACCTTCCTTCCGCATCCAGAAGTATGGCTGGAGCCGTGGCAAGGAGAGTTTGTGCTGCCTCTGAGCAGCTCCCTCTGGTTTAGAGCGTGAGTTTGGAGGCAGGACATCTAGTGGTCACACAGCGCCTGGGAGCCTGGGCAGCCCCGCACCGAGCTCAGCATCAGCCATGAGTTGGCTTGGGCTCAACGAAGACTTGCAAAGAGTGAAGCGATACCTTGGGGTGCTATGGAGGCCTGCTGAGGCTGGGGGAATGTGGAGAAGGAGACTGTTTGCTCCTGTGGATCTGGAACATCCTGCCATGTCTAGGTGCTTGCTTAAAATGTCCCCAGAAAAAAACATTCACCTTCCTTGCAGTCCTGGTTTCCATCCATGAGGGGCTTAGTGGTGTGGGGAAGCCCACAGAGACTCTGGAGATGCAGCAGTCTCAAATGTGGCTTCAGAGCAGCTCCTTGGTGAGGAGCAAATCCAGTTCTAGGTCCTTCCCCCATGGGCAGGGGTCTTGGCTTCCTGCAGTACAGAGGGATGGTAGTGGTGGCTGGGAAGCTGGGGCCCAGCTGTCCTGGTCCCACGGGAAAGGCAAAACAGGCTCGGGGTGGGGACACCCAGGCTGTGCAATGACTGAGCAAGTGCCTTCTTGTGCCTGGAGGTCTGTGCGGTGGGGATGTCTCAGGGGCAGTGTCCCCAGACCCCCCCTAGTCCCTGCGGCTGAAGCTGCAGCTGGCAGCCACGGAGGGGACCGTGGGGCCCTGGCTGCCTCGGACCTGCGTTCCTACCCGAACGGCGGATCTACCCCGAGAGCCGCCAGCGAGTGAGTGCGGAGGCAGCCGGCTGCAGGTCTCGCACAGCCCAACAGCGAACCTGCCAGTGCTTCAGCGGGGACTCCCAGAGCGAGAGAGCGTGATCACCTCGCCACGGCTGCCTTCCTGGAAGAGCAGGCACTGCTGCGTATCAGAGCAGCTCTGTCGAGCGCAGCCTGGGCTGTTATGCCCTGTGCACTCCCTCCAGGAAAGGAAACTTGGTTTTGCTGTTTGCTGCTTAGTTTCTGCAAAAATGTCAGGATGCTGCGCTAAGCTGTTCCAAACTCTTGTGATCCTGTAATTCTCCCATATTGGGTACATGCCTCTGAACCAGGCACGAGCTCTCACCCATCTCTATCTCCTGTCTCCTCAACTCTGGATCTGGCACTGGTTTTGTTTCTAAACCCTAAGAAAAAATGTGGGTGGAGGTTGCACATCTGTATTTCTGAAATTGCCTTGTCATTTCTGTACTCCCCCAGTGCAAGTGTTGCTCAGCCTGGGTTAACAACACTGGTAGCACTGGAGATCGAAAGCTACATTTCAAGTAATGTATCTGGCATTGTGTCCGAAACAGGAAAGAGGACAGCTCATTCAGAGGCATCATAAACACCTATGCACAGACTGTCTTTCGCAGTTTTAATCGCCTTCAGCTTGTCCTCCTGCCTTGAACATGAAAACCCAAGTGCGTGCAGATTCGATGGCTTTAGACATGTGCTGTCAGAGCCCCTGCTCCCCCTCCTAGGGGAAACCTTCCCGGCCGTCAGCACCCCAATGCGATACAGGCTTGCTGCACACACCCAGCAGTTGCCAAAATTTGCTGTGCTCACCAAAATTATTTTGGTCCCTCTTCCACAGGGACCCTAAAGCTGGAATCTCTTGGAGTTTTTCCTCAACCCTTTCCAGTGATCATGCCATTCTAGTGATGGGGCAAGCAGGCAGGCTGAGGTGGCTTTGGGGCTTCATCAGCCTGTTGGCACTCTGCAGCAGGCTGTGATTACTTGATTGTCTATTGAAGATTTCCAAACACCTCTCAGTGGCACATGCATCAACATTATTCCAGCAAGGACTGAAGGAAACCTGAGTTACTTGGCAGCATGGCTTGCTGGGTTTTTTTCTGGGCAATAATCAAAAAATCTCTTACATTAGGCTGTCATTTCTGGGCTTTCCCAGACTGGGGAGCTGAGTGTTTTAAAATCTTGGCTAAAGCACGTCAGCCATGGTCAAGGCTAAATCCTACAGTGTCATCACTGTACCAGGTCTCAGATGCAGCTCAAAGCCCCAGCCTGACAGTGCCCCTGTGCATGAGGCTGCTGTGCTCCAACCAGCGGGATGGGACAAGAAGCATCCTCACCACAGACCACAGCCCCCTGCCCCCTGTCGAGCACCCTGTGTGTGAGAGTCACAGGGTTGGGTCCCTTGGCCAAAGTGTGGCAGCCCTTGATGACACCCTCCTTGATTTAGTTCCCATTTCCCAGGAAAATGCTATCACCACCCTAAAAGGAGAAATCGGGGAATTATATAGGAGAGTTTAACTTCTCAGAAAAACAGTGGAACAACCGATTGAACTGTTTGTAAACATCTAGAAGGAAAAAGGAAATGGGTAGCAACCAGTGTGGGTTTCCAAGAACAAAACCTAATGTTGTCTTGTGGGGCAAGGAAGCCTCTAGTGCAGAGGCGTACCTGTGAGTGTTCACTGTACCTTCAGGAATAGTTTTGACTCTCTTTTTCATGATATTCATGAAGCATGGTCTGTAGAAAGCTGCTGCTCAGCAGAAGTGGAGCTGGTTGCATGATTCTTGACGGTTTGTTGTCAAAATGGAAGGACATACTTTGTCTTCCTGGGACTTGCCCTTCTGCAACGTGTCCTTCACCTTGGGGATCCTGTGGACCCTCTGGCAAGCCAAGCAGGAATGAGGACACTCTCACGGGTGAGATCTGGCCCCTCAGCTCTTTGTGGTAGGCTTTGCCTCTAATTCCTGCTTGGAGTAAATTCCTAGGAGTGCAGTGCTGTTGGTCACATTGCTGCAGTCAAGTAATACAACTTACACATGATGCTGGGCTGTCTTCTTATGTGCAGTTGCCAATTTTCCACCAAGGCTGTCTTTGCCTCAGGAATAACTGGTCACAGGGTTTGATTTAGCGAACAGTGGGAAATAGCAAAGGAATATGTTATACAGTATATATAACTTATACACAGTTATATATATATCACAGTAGAGGGCTCACATTTATACAGTAGAGGGAAAAAACCAAAGCGTTACAAAGGCAAGACCTTCATCCATGTCCTGCTGCTCAGCTTGTGTCCCAGCTATTGCCCTTTAATGTTTCTGTCCACTCTAGAAATAAAATATTTTATAACTACGCTAGATTTATTTATCTAAGTCAGGTAATTTTGCTTAAAAACTTTGTGAACTCCTGCTCCAGTGTCTCTGAACCACATGAACTCACTCTCACTCTTGACTTCACTTCCATGTGGCTTTTTCTTGCTCCTTGCATCTGGCTGCTCTTTGGCTGATCTGTGTGTTGAGGATTTCTGCCAGCAGAGGCACTGAGCCAGTGTAAGGAGTTTATGTTAGTCAGGCTACTTTTGGCAGTATAAAACGGAGAAGGAAACTGTGAAAATACTGTGAAATCACAAATAAAAATATTTCTATTTAAGTGGAGTGAGGATTTTGTGGGGAGATCCCAAACGAGGAACGTTGGCACCGAGGTAAATCCTGCTGTGCCTCATCCCAGAGTGCAGTGCTGGGATTTTTCCAGGACAACCCAGTGCTGAGCTCCAGCTGCGCTGAGCACAGCAAAGCCAGGCAGGATTAGTGACAGTCCTGGCAGCTTTTCTTGATGCTTAAGGACTGTGACATGCCCAGCACCCCGGGACAGGCGAGGTGGCATCTGTAAGCAGGTTCAGTGACCGGGGAAGAGCTGTGTGTTTAATGGCAGTTTCTGACAGCAGTGTCGTGGTGTTCAGCACGGCCCTTGCCGGGCAGCAGTGCAAACCTCCGAGCAAGCCAAAGCCAGCGTTCCCTCAGCGGGCAGCCACGGCATTTCACACCAGAGTCATTAGATTTCCAAATGTCAGCTGCTGCCCCCTTTTTGACACCACAGGAGATTTTCCATTGCTGGTGATCTCTGGCCTGAGCATTATCTCTTTCCAGTGAGCCCCTGGGGATCGTGCTCATCTGTTCCTCAGAGTGGACTTCATTTACCACAGTATCGGCTGAGTGGGCAGGAACTGAGCATACGCTCTGGCGACTTGAAAAGGTCAAGGTGAACTTAATCATACCAATTTCCCTTCCATTTCCTCAGTGGCTGCCTCAGTCACAAATCTCACCATACCACACCATCACACCATAAGATATCAGGAGAGAAAATCAAATACGTCTTTTGCCATTTTTCTGGTAAAGAGAAGTAACAATCTATGAGAAATAAAAATGAAAAAGAAATAATTCTACAGCTGACATTCAGCCCCCAGCTCAGTCAGCTCCATTCCCAGTCATTCCTGAGGTGTTAGAAACCCCCGGGACGGATGCAAAGCTCTGCTCTGCGTAAAGAAGGTGCTTTCTCTTGCCTATCTGCCATGGTCATCATTGATCTGTCTGCTTCCCCTCATCACCCACATGGGAGATTTTTTGCTAACAAAGATGCTCCCAAAGTCACCCCTCCCAAAAATGAGGTTTTGTTGCAGCTCTTGATTCTTCCTATGGGAGAAATTGTTCACTTCTTTTAAACCTGATGATGGGAATTGCGAGCAGGGTTTTGGGCAAGATTTTCAGGCAGAGGTACTTCCTCTTAGTAGCCTTATTCACTCCCTTAAGTAACTGGAGCAAAGCATGAGTAGATGAGTGGTGGGGAAGCGAGACTGAAGCAAGGAAAGGGGGGATTAAGAGATGGTGACCTTTCTAGGACAGAGACAGGCTAGAGATTGCAACTCTGTCTGCAAACCCCAGCCTCTACATATGGTAGGTACATATGGGACATATGGTCCCTCTATCTTTGAGGTTACTTGTGCTTTTTAATCAGTGGTGATAGCCTTACATTTACTTCAAACTGTTGCATAAAGAGGGGGAGAAGGGTTGGACATTCCTGCCCCAGCCAAGCCCAGCAAGAAAGACCCATATGCAGTACCATTTCCCACTTCATGAGATGAGACACTTTATCCTCTTTTTGCAGGTGTTTTATTGGGATGACATGCTGATCCCGTTCTCATGAGGATGCACGCAGTACCACTTCACCTGCCTCACCATCAGCTTCATCAGCAAAGATTTAGCCATTAGTTGTGGAACTTCTGACACTGAATCAAGATCTGGTGTCAACAAAAGCACATTGACCAGCATGATGCTTCATAGCATCTCCCTCATGGACAATATAAATTCTTTCCTTTTCTTGTTTTCTGAATATTGTTTTCTTATATTTAACAACTGTCATGTCAAACTTCTGGCTAAATTGTACCCTTCACTGTTTCTTAAACACTTCTTAAAGAGCTCTTTAACTTTCCATTCACGGTCATTTAGTTACTGTTTTTTTCACCTGGTCAGTTTTGCTCATAATTTCCCCTAATTGATATTAGCCCTTTTGTGACATCTAGTAGCTGTATTACTGCCTGGACTGTCCTCTGTTTGCTCATACTGACTGTAATCAGATTGTGGTCACTGCTCCTTAAGCCGTGATCACTTCTTCAGCAATTAAATCATCTTTACTCACAGTAAAAAGCACTAAATGTAGCACTTGCACCCAGCTTAACAGTTTCTGTATTAGGAAACATCTGTCTGAAATCTTTGGAAACTCTCCTGACACCCTGGTCACGCACAAGCCCCGATAGAGATTTTTCCCCATGGCATCACCATTTCCTTCTCTGGATCCTGTGGGAGGGAAATTGCTGGGACCTGGTGCCCACCTCTGCTCTAACGCATTAGACAGAAAAAAAACCTGCTCTCAGTTTTCTTATTTTATTCTTTATTCCTTTTATTTGCAAAAGACTGGATTGTCTAATGCAGCTTGAGTAAATTATTTAAGAGTTCTTATTACAACAGGGTTTCCGCAAGTTTAAACTCTTACTTTTAGGCGAGATTAAAAAAGATCTGTATCTCCAAAAATCAAGCAGTCCTTGGCTCCTTCTCCCAGGGTGCCCCTAGAAGTCCTTGAGGCCTTCAGGCACATCTAATGCCAACCGCACCGTCTTCGTGACATAAGCCAGTAGCACAGCAGGGCAATAAATATTTCTCAGCTGCTGTGTAATTCTCCTACAGCTATAAAACAAGTGGTCAGGCCTCATTTATATGTGCCATAGCAGGCAGGAGGCCATGTGCACTGGCAAGAGCAGCCCATGGGTGCTGCGGACAGGAGCGCCCACGGCCATCGCATGGCCGTGTATTTCGGTACATGCAGGGGCTCTACAGATGAGTGCGTCCAGCCCCTCCACAGCACCAGTTCAGAGGGCTGCGAGGCAGCATCGAGAGCCTCAAATGACTAACCCTGGCCAGAGCTTTTCTCTGTATTACACACAGCAGCATTTGTGCTCTGGCAGGTTTTAAAGCGGGGACAGCACAAAGGCTGTGGTCGCAGCCAGAGGCCCCAGAGATGCAGGCAGAAGTAGAAGCAGTACAGCAGTACGAAAATGGGGGGGAGGCCGACCTGTCAGCAGTTGACCCGTATTTGTTTTCTTCCTCACCTGCCACTTCCACTAGTCCTTGAGTGAATATTAACAGCCCTACCTGGTTTCTCCCATAGGGACATGAACACAGCTGGGCTTCAGGGCCATGTTCGGGGCTTCCTTGCCTGCAAACTCTGTCCACACTGCGGGGCGTGAGAGGCGACTCTTCTCTACAGGCAGGCAAGCTGGTGTGGGTTCATACAGATGTCCCACTGGTGAAGACTGTGCTGAGGTTGGTTTGTGTTAAGGTCTGCCAAATCTGGCAGCCTGATAGAGGTAATGCTGCCACAGCTCTGACTCCCTGCGTCCAGACAGCAGTAAGCCTGAGTGGCATGCACACAGTGGATATGTATATGTATATGTATATGTATATGTATATGTATATGTATATGTATATGTATATGTATATGTATATGTATATGTATATGTATATGTATATGTATATGTAGTCAGCTGTGCAGATCAGCACAGGCAGCAAATGTATTGTCCCCATACAAACAGCACCAGTGGCCTCATCCTGTTCCCCTCTCTGGCTAATCAGGATGAAAGCCCATTAGCAGAAAATATATACATATATACTCGTACTATGGATTCCTTCAGCTGCTGATCTTAGACATGCAGTCTCTCCAGTCTATCCTCCTGAGCCTTTTATCCTAGTTTACAGCTGGCCTGGTGTGCTGTTTCCTAGTGATCACATCCACCAACACACCCTCCCGCACCCCAGTCCCACAGTACTGCTGCTATCCCTGGCTCTCTGACCTCCATACACACTCCTGCACAGCAAGCAGAGACCCTCACCAGGAAAATAGCTAAAGAGAGTTTAATAAGCCAAACCACACACACTGCAGTGATCAGACACAGGCATCTGAGCAGTCCCTTTTGTCTCCTTTTCCCTCTGTTTTCCCACACTGGTTCCTCCCCAGATTGCCTTGCTCCTTCCCCCAGGCATCCCACAGCAAGTCCTGTACAGCTCAAAAGGCTCTTCCCAGCATCCCATAATGAGCCCCATGTGCCTTTGGGCAATCACACTCTGTGCTGGGCAGATGGGGAGAGTTTTCCAGCTCCTGGCCAAGGCGAGGGCAGTAATCCAGCAGTCTTCTCCCCCCACAGTGCTACCAGAGCTCACACGTTAGACACTACTTGCTGCTTTTCATTTCCTTTCAGATGGCTACAACCCTCTGGACAGGCTCCCACTCTGACATTAACAGCTGTTAAATATTTTCATTGCAAGACTTCAAAAATAGTAAGTTATAATAACTTGGCGATTTGGTGACATCTTTTTCTTGTTAAATAGTCTTTCTCATCCAACATTTAGGATTCTTTGCTTTTCTAGTGTAAGCATGTTTTTTGAAACCTTAAAAGACTGATTTTTTTTTAATTGCACCTTTAGTAGTCACAACAAATAACTCAGATCTGACCAAGGGAGAAGGTTTATTACCCTGAGACTGCTTTTCCCTGCCAACATGCTCTGCTTCCTTCAAGGCTAGAGATGTGAGAACGAGCCCAGATTACCTTGTTTTTACAGCATTTCTTCTCCTTTCACCACATCTGCTCTAGGCAGGGAGGGGGCTGTGGTGGCCAGATACACCAGCTCACAGGGTAATGCATGGCAGCATCAGGGGCATGGCTGCTGGGGTTCACCTGCATCCCATCTGCAGCACATTGAGAGGTGAAGTAAATCCTTGCTGTCCCAGCTCTGCTTTGTCCAAACCCCTGGGCAGAGAGAGCCCCAGCTCCAGCCCCACTCCCTTTATAGCTGGGGTCAGCCTCAGCTGGCCCTGGGGATGCTCTCTGATGTGTAATGAGCTGAGCCTGACTCCTGCTGCTGCAGTCCTGCCCTGCAGGTCCAGCTTCTAATGCTGTTTCCTAGTCCCATGACACACCAAACCAGAGTCCAGGTCTCCCATGAGGGCAGATCTTTTACTTTTTACCCCCTTCCCTGCAAAAAAAGGTTTGCACACACACACACACACACACACACAAATCTTTCAGAAAAAAAAAAATAGCCTGCCTTTCTGTCCCAATTCTGAGCAACCTTTGGTGCTAAGAATTATATTAAGTCTGTATTTTTTCCCAGGAAACACTTTCTGTGGTGTGCCTGGGGACACAGAGAGGGCCAGAGCCAGTGGCACGACTGCCACCTCCCGCTGTCCTGGCTTTGGCAGCGGCCTGGGATGTGTCCCATAGAGGGATAATGATCAGATACAACACACCAAGCAATGACTTGACACGTGGATGTATTTCCTTTGAAACATGAGCGAGAAAAGTGCTTATGAGGAATGAACACGTCTGAACATGCCTAACGTGTCTAAATGGGGGTTTAGCACCCAGCCGGGTCCCTACAAGGGCTTACCCTGCACCCAGCTGCTTTCTCCACCACCCAACCTGTGCCTTCAGCTTGTGCCATCTCTCCCACGCATCAGCTGAGAAAGAGCCACCAGTGACATCCCTCGCTCTGGCCAGAGGAAGAGAAATCAGTTTTCCCCTTTGGACTGCAGTATTGGGATCAGGGCCAGGCTGGCATGGATATATGCGGGAGCCAGCCCTTTCCACTGGCCCTGCCTTGGGGCTCTCACCTCTTGCCCCTGCTTCCCCCACCTACGTGGGGCAGGGAGCGACCCTTGGGAGAAGCACCGTTTTCTCCCCAGGGCAGCGTCAGTGCCAACCACAGCGCAGGATGTCTCTCGCTCACCGTCTCCCCGTGACTCAACTAGGTCAACCGGAGGCAGGCAGCGAGCAAGCAAGGATGCAGCCGTGGTGCAAGCGGGGATTTCTTTTCTTTTAATGCCACAGGCTCGCAATTTGGGACATTTTCCAGTCCTGATTTGAAGACAGGAGTGATGGGAAAGCTGTCCACACTTAGGTCCACTTTTACACATCTCATTAGCAGCTCCCCATGGGCACCAAAACCCTCATGACAGTGCTCACTGAAGCCCTGATGGAGTGAACCCACCGACTTGGCAGGCTGGTGTGCGTGGCCAGGCAGGCTGGGATGGGGGAAAGCCGGCCACTGCCTCCAAGCTGGTGCCCATCTGGCTTTCATGGTGGATTATGGAGGGTACCCATATGAGACCTAGCTGTGAGATACAGTCAAATCTCAAATGGTTTGGGCAGTGCTCTGCCAGGTTTGATGCTTGCTTTCCCATCTTTTGGCCAAAGTTTCGCTCAGTCATTTTTCTACTTCCTCTGCTAATTTATCTGAGGTTGTGTTACTCCCGACAGGCTGAGCACTGCAATTGTGCTAATGGATAAATAATATTTGTGGTTATGACTCATTAGTTGCACAATTGCCATCTACAAAATCAGTGTAGCTCTGGGTACAGATGCTGGTTAGTGCTGGAAAATAAAGCCCCCGTGGCTTTATGTGGCACCCACACTTGTCTGAAGGTTGTGACGCACTAGCCCTGGCTGGTGGGCCCCCTCTCCTGCAGTAACACTGGAGTGAAGAGGGGACTTTTTAAAGCCACTGTCCCCATAGCATTTCATCAGGCCAGCAGGAGAATTTGAAGAGCTGCCCTTTGATCCACTTCACTTTCTAGGATTTGCTTGATATAGGTTTATTATAGATTAACTGGAAATAAATCAGCATTTTTGCTGGAAAAAGACTTTTCTTGTATTTGGTGGCTGAAGAAAAAAAAAAAATCCCAGAGTTCAGCTGATAACGTGGTGGAGTCATCTGCGTAGTGCTAGGAGCGGGCGCAGTCATGTCTCTCCACCCAGCGATATCATCAATACTGCTATGACTTTTGCAGAACATAGGATGGAAAAAACGAAAGTGCTCGAGTCAGCTGGAAATTTTCAGGTGGAGCATGTGTCTGCCTCCCGGGACCCCACCATGACCGGGAGCCCCAGCTGCGCAATGGTCCCTGTCCAAGAACCATACTTGGGTGTAAAAACTCCCCAGGCAGCCAGAGAGAGCCCCAGCCTTGGCACAGTGACCCCCCAGATGGAGAGAGCAGAGGTGGAGGGGCTGCTCCAGCCTCCCAGACAGAGACGGCTGGTTCTTCTTCAGCCACGTGTCCTGCGGAAACAGACGCTGAGGGTTTGTGGGGCTGCTCGAGAGGCAGATGTGGGGCGGGATCTTTGGCAATCTCCGTCTAACTCCGGTTGCAGGTCCCGAACGCTCCTGTAGAGATCTCCTCATACCTTCTCACTGAAATTATTGACCCAGGCTGACTTAGACACATAGTAGGAGCCTGGGAGCCCCTATGCCTGGGGCAGTGATGCTTTCCAAAGGCAAACATCCTAGAGCTACTGGGTGCTGGCTGGTCCCTGTCATCTTGGCACAGCATCCCTCAGGTTGAGCAAGGGTGTTTGATGCTGGGCGCTGTGGGCTGGTGGCACTTCTCCACCCCATGTGGAGTCCTGTGTAGGCTTTTAATAATACAGTGTCTATGTAGTCAAACACGAGGCAAAATATGCTCTACTTCATGCTGTGATTGTCCCAGGGTGAAAGCAATCCAACACTAGCATCTCCAAGACCTTTGTAACACTCCTGGACATCATTAAAGATGAAAAACCAAAACTCCAGCTGTCAGAGGCTGGCAGGCTCCTGGGGTGGAGTGTTTCTTTCAGTGCTGGACACCAGAACCTTGAGAGGAGCACTGCCTGCAGAGCAAGGACACAGCCTTGTCCCAGGGTGCCATCCTCCCTTCTGCCCTTGCTGCAGAAGCTGCTCGGGGGCAGCTGCAAAGCCTGGCTAGAAACCCCAGTACTGCTCTGAGTCCCCATAAAGGAGCTAAGCAGCCGAGATCTGCGTGCCTGTGCCCAGCTGGAGCTGTCTCAGAGGGTCAGAGAGCCAAGAGTGCCCCAGCCACACCTCTCTGGCACCACAGGCAGCTGATGTGCCCCAAACTGAAAACTGCTTGGGCAGATCTTTATTTTCAAGCAGTCTTTGCCTTTACAGAGAATATGGACAAACCATTTGTTTGAGAGACGTAGGGAGGAAAACAAGCTGGTTTCCTCATCAGACAGTTTTGCCGTGCTGATAGGAAGCAGGGAGGAATTTCCCTGGAGCTGTAACCCTGTGCTACCTCAAAAGCAAAACAGAGATAGCTGCAGCGGGGAAAACCACTGGAGTGAGCCCTGTGACCTACGTCCCATCCATCTCACCATGAGCTGGCAGAGCGGCAGTGCCAAGCCCACTACAACCACCACCCCGTTCCCCCTCTGCTCCCAACCCCACTGGTACAGATTTTCAAGCTTCTTTTAGACCTCTTTTAAAGCTGATGCCTTCTGGCCTTAAAAAAAAAAATCTCTTAGCAGCCTGCTGGCCATCAGCTAATCCAGCAGATGATCAGTTTAAGCAAATTTAATCACTGCTAAATGCCACAGCGCATCACCTGTCTTTGGGAAGCCTTGGCCAAGGTGGGGCTGCCTGCCTGCTTCCTTCCCCTGGCTCAAAATCAGCCCCACTGCAAGTTGCTGACTATTGGGATCCCGTTCTCAGCTTAACTCACCTTCTGGTGACTCCCTCGTCAACCAGGTGTGATTTGCTCCAAGAGGCTATACAGGAGGAATGGAAGGAATAAAGTTATGAAGTTGGGTTTCAAACTACTGGGAGCAGGGAAGCTAATGCATGGGAGCTACCATTTGGGAAGCCAGCTCATTTATAGCAGATAGCTGCAGTGAGTAATGATTTAAGTCCCTAAGAGAGCAGCTTTTCACCACTCTCAGGTGCTTCTGTATGCCATCACTTGGTGTCAGGCTACATGTCCCAGTTGGTGCTGACTCCAAGAGAAATAAGTTTGCATTTCTCAAGTTTCCTACAGGTTTCCACAAAGTTAATTCCTTAGAGTAACTCGATCTGAAGTTTCTCTGAGACTTACATTCTCATTCACAGCATGCAAGTTGCCTAAGAGAGGATAAACCACAGGAGCAGAGCCCACAGAGGCAGTCACACATCGGCCCAAAGATGTCAGCTATGGACCTTGTTCATGGAGGTCAGGTCAGTGAACATGTTCCGAGTGCAGCCTGGGGTAAATATCCCTTCCCAGCACTTCCCATGTTCCTGGAAACAGCATCACATTCCCATATCAGGTGCAACTATTTGCACATGGTGCAAGGCCCTAACCAGCAGCAGAGGTCTGAGGAGCACACAGTAATATTGTGCCTCTCATCAGCTTTTACATGGGTTTCTTTTCCTATTTGACAAGATCCTCTCCATCATAAAGTTCATCTTGCCATTGCAGCTGCCTTTAGGAGTAAAAAAATTATCCATTAAGAGCCTTTATATGTTTTGGGGTTTGTTTTGTTGTTTTTTTTCCAAAAAAAGAAATCATGATGTGGTCTCAAGATCATCCCCCGTCCTCCGCAGTGTGCTGCCCGGACCAGTGCCAGCGCAAGGCTCCAGCCCCCAGCTGGGTGCAGGGTGCTCAGAGAAGCTTTCAGCTGCCTGTAGCATCCCCTTATCAGCCCATTTTCCCCCAGGTATCCCAGTTGTCACTGTCGCTCTCTGCCTGCACACAGATGCAGTGAGGTCCTGGTGGGCTGCACTTAACCTTACGCTCCAGAGACAGACTGCAAGAGTGGGCCAGGAGGAATTCCCCAGTTATCTTACTGGTGTTTGCATCATGGCTTCATCAGGCTTTGGAGGAGCGTTTCTCACCACCCGTAACTGCCCAGGGGCTGCGTAGGCTCCCACAAGGGGCTGGCCGGGGGCTGGCCAGGGACTGCAGTGATAGATCCCCTCTGCACTTCTCTGACTCACCGAGAGGAGTCTGAACCAAAGGGCTCACAAAAACACTACGGGTTGGCCAAAAAGTAATTGCAGTTTTTTTAATAGATGGCCATACATGTCTTGAATTGTAACTAACTTCATTTTAAACCACAAATTCACTATGTAACTTGGCAGCTGGCAAGTCAAGCTTGTTTTAGAAAAAGAAAGTGCACAAATTCGCTAACAATTATTTATGTGGTGTCGATTTCAAAATGGAAAATCAAAAGGAATATGTTCAACATATTTTGCTGTATTACTCCCAAAAGGGAAAAAATGCTGTGCAAGCTCATAAAAGGTTAAGTGATGTGTATGGTGAAGATGCCTTAAAACTACGGCAGTGTCAGAATTGGTTTGCTAAATTGCGGTCCAGAGATTTTGGTGTTTAAGATGCACCACGCTCAGGAAGGCAAATCGAAGTTGATAATGACAAAATAAAAAGGCACTGATTGACTCCAATCGGCGTTTAATGACACGAGAGATTGCTGATAATCCCATATATTGAAATCAAGTGTTGAAAACAATTTCAAACAACCTGGATATCTTAGGAAGCTCAATATTTAGGTACCACATGAGTTAAAGAAATTAATCTAAGATTCTCTCTCAAAACATGAGTAAAATGATCTAGTTTTGAAACGTATGATAGAGGCGATGACGAGTGGATCATCTGCAATGACAAGTGACAAAGATCATGGAACAAGCGTGACAAACCAGCTCAAAGCACTTCAAAAGCAGATATGCTATGTTATCACATCCACCTTACTTGCCAGACCTGGCATCATAAGCCTGCCATTTGTTTCGTTCTTTACAAAACACCTTGAATGGCAAAACCTTCACTGCTGATGGTGATAACAAATAGTTCTTGGAACTGTTTTTTGCTAAAAAAGATAAGAACCTTTTTTGAGCATGGAATCATGAAGTTGCCTGAAAAAATGGCAAAAGATAATTGAACACAATGGACAATACATTGTTTAATAGAGTTTTTGTTTCCCATGAAAATGTCACCTTTCATTTACCCAGAAAAAGACCGCAATTATTTTTTTGCCAACCCTACATTTTACCCAGACACTGCTGAGCCATCTCTGTATTTTCTATGGACATGTAATTCACTGAGCTCAGCCCACAGCAAGGGAAAAAGCAGCATCCTTGTGCTGAGTGAGACCCCAAACCCCTCTCCAGGCAAGCTCTTAGCTGGGGGCTGGTGGGGACCAGGACACACCAAGGACAAGCAACAGCCTTTGTGCTGAAAGAGTGATGGGCTTCTGCCTGGTGATCCCAGAGAGAAATTAGACTTTAGATGATGTGCTTTAAATAGAAAACTCACTTCTGAAGTGAGCAGTAAACCACAGATAAGGAGGGCGCAAAGATGTGGCTAAACTGCCAAGGAATTCCCCCAGCACAGCGAGCTGTGGCAGCAGAGCGAGCTGTGGCAGCGGCCCCAGCCCTCCCCCACCTTCACACTGGCCCCCAGCCTCAGCTTCCACCGGCCTCACGCAGCCATCACGGATTAGCCAAGGTGCCATGGGAATTCTGAAAGCGCCAAAGCAGGGCGTGGAGACGCAGAGCCTCCCGCAGCAGCACACCACAGGCTGGTCGTGTGCCTGGCCCATGGCACTGTGGCCATTTGTTAGCATCTGTTTTCCATCCGCAGGGACTGAGGGGGGATATAATGCAGTAATCCATCTGGATGGATGCTTCTTGGCACTCATGCGCAGCTTGTGTAGCCCAGTATTGCCCCAGCTTAAGTGAACATGACAGGGGCAGCTGCTGCACAGTGCTCGCTCCCTCTGCCTTAGCTGCCAACCACGGTGTGTGCTCAGCTCGGACTGGACTCCCTGCAACTTCCATGGCCTCTGCAGCTCTGGATTTGGTAGCAATGCCAAATGGGGATGCTGTGCTCCTCCCCAGACTTTTTTGGCAGGGTTGATGCAGCTGCAAAGCAAAAAAGCCCCTGGGACCTTGCTGTGAGCAAGGGCAGCATTGGCTCATCCAGAGGCTCTGGTAACACACCTGCTCCACAGCGACAGGCTGCACCCCATCCCCACCTGGGCAGGGCAGCACAAGGGGGCTTCCAGAACCTCCCATCTGTGCCACAGGAGGACGGCAGCTGCTCCCCAGTCTCTCAGCTCCCCATGAGCCCTCCAGGAGGCATGGAGACTGGCCACAGCCTTTTCCTGCTTGGCTCTGCTCACCCAGCCATGCTGCAACAGTGGCTTTCTCTAGACTTCAGGCAAGCCGGGGAGCAGCAAGCTCCTGCCCCACCGTAGCAGGCAGGACAAGCAGGCAGGCACTGTTATTCTGGCCAAAGGGAGCAAGTGTGTCTCAGACATGTCTTGGACATGCTCCAGACGTGCCTCAGACATGACCCAGACATGCTTCCGTGCTCTGCTCTTTAGAAGAAATCCTTAGTGCTTCTCTCCCTCCTCAGTTTCAGTTTGAAAAGCAGCTACAGCTCCTCTCGCCTGTGACACCAACAGGAAACAGACTGGTGGCCAGGACACGCTCATGCCCCAGGGTGCCAGCCACAGGGCACACGGTGCCCTCGCTGTCTGGCCACGGGGCGAGCCTGGCCCCATGGCACTGACACCAGCCCAGCAGACAGGGGAGCATGAGGTTGAGGAGATGTTTCCACAGGGACTGGAAATTTTGTTCTTATAAAAAACTGTGATGCCCAGGGTCATCCCAGATGCTTTAGCTCAGCCACTGGCTAGGGATCACTTCTTCCCTGTGGTTGGCATTTTTAAAAAAACATTAAAGAATAAACCATCAAACGTGCAGAAAGCAGAAGCTATGATTAATGATCTTTGAGCTTCCTCCAAGTTTAACATCAGAGCAATAAACAATTACAGGAACAGAAATGAGACCACACAGCAAGCGAGCAGTTGCTGGGAACACCAAGCTGCTCCTCCATCACCTGAAAGCTCTAGCATTTCAGCAGTCAGGCCCATGCTTTTACTTTTCCTCGTATTCCCTTTTACTAGTAACAAAAGCCATAGCCATTAAGTGCCTGGGGGAGCACAAGTGCTAGGGGAACCAGGAGGGCACATTGCTGCAATGGCAAGCAAAGGTGCCCATGGGAGCCATGCTCTGCCTGCTCCTCTCCTGGTGTTCAGCAATGCCTCAGGACCATGGAGGCTGTGCTTCCAGTGCCGGGTCCATGCCGGGCCTGCCCCCCTCTGCCCAAACGCTGGGGCCAAAGCCCTGGGGTAGACTACGAGTGCCTTTGGGCTCACATGAGGAGCTTCAGAAAGGGGAACCATCAGCTTATTCCCATAGCACATGCAGAGGAACAGCTGTGGTTAAGCACCAGCTCTGAGGTATTGCTCATTTGCATCGTGCGCTTACCTCAGCCGCTTTGATGTCGCATGTGAGGTTATGGTGCCCGGGGTGCCTGGAGCTCCCACGTGCCTCAGGAGGACAGGTATGCCCATGCCACTCTCTGGTGACCATGACCACCACCATCCTGGCAGCCTTGTTGGCTGCAGGCTCATCCCTGCTTCCTCCCTGTCCCCACCATGGCCAGCTGTGCCAGCAGCAGTAGAGCACACAGGGGACCTGGGGCCACCCTTCGCCGCCTTCTCAGGAGCCAGCAGGGGCTTGGGGGAAACTGTGAGCCAGGCGGTTGCCCGCACATCATTAGGCACTGGGGAGTCTGCTCCTTCCTTGGCTTGTGCCTTCGTGTCATTTCTGCAACATGGCCCATGTCCCCATGTGCTACGTAGTTGGTGTCCTCTCCTGCCCCCCCAGCAGCCCCTGTACCATCGAACGTGACAAGCTTGCCAAAGGCCCCTCTCAGGGCTCACCCTGAGGCGAGGTGGGCTCGGGCTGCTCAGACCTGGCAGCACACGGGGTGAGCCAGACCCTGCCCAAGGGGGTCCTCAGGTGACCACAGCCCAGGAAGGCAAGGGGGTGATGCCAGCAATGCCAATACCTCTGTGGGGCGAGAGAGCCAGAGTGGACCTCGGTGGGCCCCATACAGCCTCCAGACTGGGGGTTTGTCCCTCAGGGTCACTGCAGATGCTGTTAGGTGTAAGCCAGCCCCACCAGCTATTTATTGGTATTTAAAGGTGTGATCTGGAGATGGCTGTGGCTGCTCTGTATTAGCAATGTTTTTCTTTATTTTTTTTTCTTTCTTTTTTGGCTGCAGATGCAGAGGTTTAGTTTTAATGGGATCAGCTGTGTGCAGGGACCAGCACTTCCCTTGAGCATCAAGGTGGAGGAGGCTTTTAGATGACCCAGAACATGGACACATTCTCTACAACGCCAAAGCTGCAAATACATCATCTGCCACTCACACACAGCGTCCACAGGAGCTGGGAACAGGAGACTGGGGTGAGCTGTAACATCCACCAGGCAGCAGGGAACAGCCAGGCTGAGCCGCAGCCTACAAAACGCAGCGCCCTCAGAGCGGCAGCTCCCAACATCAGCACAGAGCAGCCAGCAACCAGCAGCGGCTGGGATGTGCTCAGGTGTTGTGTGTGTGCGCGTGTGTATCTGCATGCTACTGGGTGTTTGTCTTTGCTGCTTTTGCTTGTTTCCACTCGTAGGTATCCTGAAGACTAAAACAATGCAAATAAGCCCTGGAACTGTCCATGTAGGGTGAGGGGAGCTGAAGCCCATGAAACTGCTGGGAGCACACGCAGCCAGAGGGTGCATCTGCCCTGCCAGGCACCAACACATCCCTCTGGCACCGAGCAGCAGAGCCTGTGCGCACACTGCATGAGGCTCGCCTGAGGGATCTCATCTAAAATCTCAAAAAAAAAAAACCCTAACTCAAGCTTTGCATGGTGTGTTTTACCAGGAAGCTCCAGAAAAAGGCAAGAGAGATGTTCTGGAAGAGTGAAGCTTTGGCAGTGGTGATGGGCTTCCCAGCCATCCCCACACCCTTCAGGAGGCTCACAGTACCAGGAAACCACAGGAGCTGCCTGCACAAAGGCTTCCCCAGAGCCCCTTGGAGTTTGGAGACCAGGTTCTACCATTCCTTCCTGTCTGCAGCCCAAACTGGCTTTTTTTTTTTTTTTAAAAAAAAAAAAGGAAAAAATGTGGAATATTCCCACCCTCTTGTTCTCATTCCTTCTGCCCTGACTCTCAAGCACCCCACGTTTTTCCCTCGGGAACATGGATGCAGAAGACTACTGCACCGGCTGTTTTGGAAACAGGATGCCCATGCTCGGGTACGGCACAAGCTGTGCTTGACTGCGTCAGTGCCGCTGCCTTTCGCAGCCGGCAGGAGCGAAACTGAGAAAGCTGAAGTAAGTGGAGGGATAACACAGCCAGCCTATGAACAGACTCGGGACCTACAGCTGAGCTGCACATGGGGGCGTGGGGACAAGCAGCACCACCCCCTTGCATATGGGTCAGCAAAAGGAGCTGTGCCTTGAGGAGGCAAAAGTGAGGGGGGCACTCATACCTCAGGCAAATGCAAGGCAGGGGCAGCAGCCAAGGCAGAGAGCAGTGCCACACAGGACCCCGCGGCCCAAGGACACAGCTGTTGGACTCGCTGCATCAGTGTGTGCAAGCTGCTTTTGGACAGACACAGCCCTTGCCTCCCTCCTCTCCTGATGGACGGTCCTGGCAGAAAAGGGGCCACCATGCTGCGTGGTGGCTGCTGCCTATAACAGAGGTCCAGCCCGCGCTCTCACACATCTCTTGTTCACAGGCTCCAGGGAAAGCCGAAGAGGCCAGCTAAGGCTTTTACAGGGCAGGAAAGATTCATACAGATGAATCACAAACACCAAGAAAGGAGAAAACCTGCTACAAACCCTGCGGCACCGACCTTCTGGTGCAAGCCATCAGCCACCTGCAGGGCACAGGAGCAAGGCTGATAGAGTCACGCTGCCCTTGTTCCCCCTTTTCCTGTCTTCAGGGAGCACAGCAGACAGACAGTGGATAAGGACAGAGGGGAAGCTTGTAAATAAGTATTATTCTGAAGCCATTTATCACAGAGTTATCCTTTAACAGAGTGTGAAAAAAGAGATTTGATTACTTGGAACAATCTTCTAGTGATTATTTTGGAGGTTGGGGGCAGAGGCAAAAATAAAGCAGGCTGAGCTGCCCTGTGATTTCTTTCTGGTGGGAAAATAGCATTTTAGTGAGAAATGAAAGTTTCAGTGGAAAAACATCTGAAATATTTGCTTTTCCCTAGAGCAACATAGAGTATCTGCTACCATCAGCATTTCATATAGTCTGATATCAAAATATTTATATCTGAAAATCAAGTTGACAGAAGGGCTCTGCGTGAGCCTCCTACACTGCACAGAGAAGTAGCCACCGATGGCTTTGCCAAACCCCATCTGGAGCATCTGCTTCTGATATAAATGAAACCATCTGGGAGACTGTTCCCTGCAGTATCTCTACCACCATGGTCCAGCCCACACTGAAATGGAAAGACCTAAAGGAGGTTTTTTCTGTCATTACCTGCGGCAAGATGACAACTTCAAGAGCTGCCAGGGAAGACTGCTTGGCTGGGGCCAAACCAAGAGCAAGTTGGCCAGCTGTGCTAAGGAGGAAAAAGGGAATGTGCCTTCGCCTGCACGCACCGCTGCCGGGACTCGTACAGGAAACACTGCCTCTGCACTCCAGAACAAGGTCTAACAACATTCAAAGAGTTTAAAGAGGTTATGGGCTGCTCCACGGCAAGGCCAGCAGCCCTTCCTGTGATATGACAGCAACCCCAGCTCCTTCTCTTTCTTCTTATTGAAGTGGAGTTTCAGAAGTGGCTGTCATTGCACAGAAGCAGATATCTGACTGTGGGAGCTTTTAAATTTAACAAAGACATAACAAAACCCACCAACGGGAAACTGGTTTCAGAAATTCAAATGGAAACAATACTTTTTAGTGATAACCAACAACACACCCCCAGTGAGGCAGTTGCTAAGCTGATGGCTGCCATCTCTCTGAGGGAAGCTTTCCTCAGAGGTGATTCCTCTGAGGCTTACCCAAGCACCAGACCCAGCCAGAGCAAGCTGCCAGATGCCCTCCCAACCAGGCACCCAGCCCTGCTCCCAGGCACAGCTTCCCAGCAGCCAGCACCACAGGGCAAGGGTAAGGGCCAGACGTGTGGCAAAGGGTCTGCTCACAGGCTGTGTGAGAATGGCTCCACTAGGCACACTCGAACTGGCAAGAGGGCCACAAACGCTTGCTGCAGTAGCAGCTTCAAGTTCTTTTCCACACACTGTACCCATTGCAGGGCCCCAGGAGCAGCTCGTACTGCTAAAACACAGGAACTTTTTGTCCTGGCTTAAATAGCCCTCAAGCAGGAGGGCCCAAGTCCAGACCTCTAATACTGCACCTGTGCATCCTCAGACTGAGGACAGTCTGCAGTCATTAAACCTCCACTGACCAGATGTTATCTGGAGAGACAAACTCATTTCCTGACAAGAAATGAATCAAAAGTACTAGAAAAAAAGACTTTGCTTGGACGTACTTCTTGGTGAACAATTATTCTTGCACAAGTTTTCTGTCCAGTTATTACTCAATCCTGCCTCCACCTTTTGTGATTAAAAAAAAAAAAAAGAAATTAATTGCCTAATCAGGACCTCGGACCATAATCAAATTCAAGGCTAGAGGCAGATTACAGTAGTGGTTTAGTGGTGGCCAGCAGTCTGAGCTTAACCCAGAAGAAATTTGCACAGTTTCTGTCATTGCTACACAACCCACACTGGAGCTGTGTCTGCATGGGGATGCCCAGGACTTGCTAGGACTCCTCAGAAGATGCCAAGTGTTGGAGGCAGCTGAAGTGTCCTGGTATCGGCATGAAGGAAGGTCTCTGTACACCTGAGGAAGGCAGACACCAGCGTTTGTGCCCTGACTCTGCACACTTTAACTGTTTGCTGCTGTGCAAACAAGCCCAAGGGGCATGACGACAGTCCATTCAGCCCACAGTGTCTGGAGCGCACAGAGCTGTGCTTGCCTCAAGGTTTGGCGAATACTGATCTCAGGGATACGAAGGGTGCACTTGCCTAATGCTGCCTGACTTCTCTAGCTACAGCCACAGCTACACATAAGTTGTTTGGGGTTTTCTTCTGCAGTAGCTGCAAAGTAGGTTGGTGAATTCTTCCTCTCCTGCTGCCAACCAGACCACACCAGTAACCACACTGGTCAAGAAAGGGAATGCCACAAGCAAACCTTTCGGCTCTGAGAAATTAATTCTTTCTAGGAGCCTGTTGAAGTTGTGCTGCCAAAACCCTCCTCCCACAACCCAAGGCTCTTGCTGGGACGAGAACTTGTTGGCATTGTGCTACTGCTACAGCACCACTGCAAACCCTTCCACACATAATTTCAGGCCAGCAGTACACAACCATCATCACCTACAAGTCCCTGACAGGGACCAGCCACCACCACCACTCCCCTCTGCAGCTGCCTTCTCAGCACTGGGGAGGCAGCCCCTTTTCTGTGGGGACTTTCTTCTGGGAAGACATCAGAGTGCAGCAATAGGTCACATGCTTCCTTCCACCCCAGAAGCACAAGAGCAGGTCTCCTTTCTTGGTATTGTTTTTGGTTGGCTGGACAATAGAGCATTTCTGCAACCTCAGTTTTGGGTTCGTGGGCATTCATGGTTAAGGACACAAATGCAGTATGTGCGGTTTCTTCTTAAATGCAAGCAGTCTCATTTCCTCATTTTCCTCTCTTTGCCAGTAGTTTCCTAGAGGTCGAGTAGGAGGAAGGTGGTATGAAGTCACTAGTTTAAGCTTTTTCTCTATTGAGAAATCAGAATCTGCACTTTTAGGCACTGCTGGCCCTCAAAAAGAGGAGCCACTCTTTGCATCAAGCCCCATCCCAGCTTCTTGTAACAGCTATTTTCTGCTAGGAAATGAGAACTGGGGCAATCCAAAAAGTCCACCTCAGCTGCAGAAGAAAAATTGGGAAGGCTGGGAGGAGTATATCACAGAATCACAGAATGCTAGGAGTTGGAAGGGACCTTCAAAACTCATCCAGTCCAACCCCTGCCAGAGCAGCATCACCCAGACCAGGTCACACAGGAACACGTCCAGGTGGGTTCTGAATGTCTCCAGAGAAGGAGACAGCTAAGGTAAGAGAAAAGCAGTGCAGTGCATGTTGGATAGCACTACTATGCTCCAGGTTTCTGCTGGGAACAAGCAACAACAACAACAAAAAAATCTTTCCTGCTCACCAGTCTTTGGAGCAAGAGTTTGGCTATTTGAGGGTGGTTGAGAAGGGCTACATTCATATCTCTAGGATCTTCCTTGGCACCCACATGGAGAGACTTGGTCAGACTTAGACCAGGCCTGTCTGATGGAAATGTCTGAAAAATAAAAAAAGAGATTTTGTTTCTGCATCTTACATTCCCAGGGCCACTGACCACATCCTGAGATCAGATGGCCATCTTCAGCCAAGCTCGGGCCATGAAGTGAGCCTGTTGAAGCCAAAGTACCGTTTTTTCCCCTCCTCCTCTTCACGTGGTAGATAATTGTTTTCCACTGCAGATCTGTAAGTGGAAACTAGAAGCACTAGAAGCTCCCAACTGGCAACTTTCAGTACAACGCAAAATTCCTACTGTATTAAGGACACAGGATGCAATGCCTGCTATTGGGGATGTGCCAGATGATGTCTCATTCCTTCCCTTCTTCCATCCAGTACCCTGGGATGAATGTAACAAGTTCTAGGCCTAAGCTGCGGCAAGAGGCACAGGACTGTGGAAGAAGCCTTCAGTGGTAGAGACCACTGAAACAGCACAACAGGTGGCCTAAGGTAACTCTGAAAGCTTCCATTGTAACTTTTTCAGCTAACATCTGTCAGGAAAGGTTTTGGTCAAGCTCAGCTTGCTGTAGACCTGGAGAAGGTTCTTAGTGGATCTTGGGGCAGGAGATAGACCCTTCCAAACTAATTTCAGTGCTACTTTCAGTTGTTGCTTTGAAATTCAGCAGGCTTCTTCATTTTAGAGGGCAAATAACAGTTCTGAAGACAAAAGTATATCACATCACAGTGAAAGCCACCAGCCTAACTGCAAGAGATACCAGTACTATCACTGTGCTCTCAGGGCAGGTCTCCAAGAGCAGTGGTCAGCAATTCAGAGTCCAGCTGGCTGCTGGTTAGTGGCACTCAACACTGGGACCAACACTTAGGAGTCAATACTGGGGCTTCTTACACTTTAATACTTTTGCCAGTGAGCTGGATGACAGGATGGTGCAAATGGGCAAACCTGCAGGTGTTGCCAAATCAGGAGGAGTGGTTCATACACTGAAGGGCAGAGCTGCAAATTCAGAGGGACCTACGACAGGTTGGAGAAATAGGCTGAGAGGAACTTCAAGAAGTTCAGTGGCAAACACACAGCCTTGCCACTGGGATGGAGTAATCCCTGCAGCTGGACAACAGGGAAGAAAGCAGATTTGCAGGAAATGACCTGAAACGAAGGTGGACAAGCAACCTGGGAGTCAACAACACGCCCATGCAGCAAAGCCCAACTGCTCACCACAGCACAGCCAGCACAGGGAGGGATCCTGTATCTCTGCCCAGCACTTGTGGGACCATCTGGAGAGCTGGGTCCAGTATGGATTCCCCAGCACAAGGACAGGGACTTAGCAGAGCAAGTTCAGTGGAGCCTGTCAAGATGGTTTGGGCTGGAGCACACAACATGTAAGGAGAAGCTGAGAGTGCTGGGTTTGTTCAGCCTGGAGAGAAGGCAAAAGGGAGATCCTACTGTTATCTGCTACTCCGATGGGGAACTAGAGACAAACACAGGAAAAGCAAAAAGGCAACAGGCACAACATGAGAAATTGATGAGATGCAAGGAAAACTTTCATCATCAGCATGGTCACACTGAGATAGGAAACGGCATCACTTCTCTGGTCTCATCTCCAGAGCCAGACAACCTGTTCCAACTTTGAACTTAGCCCTTCTTTCAGCAGGGGCTAGACAAAGCAGCCTCCAGATGCCCCTTCCAGTTAAATTACCACTTCCCACCTCACACTTTGTGGGAAAGTGCGTTGGGAACATGCACTTTTCAGGTTTTTGATCTCAGAAACAGGGCTGACAGGATTTCCTTACTCGAGCCTTTGTTGTCTAGCAGGTGTCCCAGCTAACCCACTTTCTTCAGTGTGGAATCGATTACTCAGCTCTTCGGAACAGGAGGTTCCGTCTGCAGAGCCTTCCCCCAGCACATGCAAACAGAAGAGAGAGGCACTTTCTTGTGCCATACGTTGTATTTTGTTTCCGAACTCACTTGTGATGCTGTCAGAGGCTGTGTGCTTTCTTCAGATGTGAAATCCTCAGAGCTGCCCCAAAGTTTCTAGCAAACAAATCTAATGCTTTCATTTGACACCAGAAGCATAACAATTATTTGGGAAATCCCCCTCCCACACCCCTGAGTGGGTACCTTGGGTGATTTGATGATCTCACCACATGCAGTTCCTCAGGTTCAGTGTTGCTTTTCAAAACTTGTGTAAAAGCCACTGGGGTGAATTTTTTAAGCTAAGGCTCACTCTGTACAGCTATATATGTTTAAAGACGGAAAAATGGCAGTTTAGAGAAAGAGACCAAAAGAAGTCTTCTACCTCCTCTCTCCCACTCCCCTCAACCACACATTGCCATACCTTAAGAGACGTGACCTACCACCAAGTGTACAACTGCTCTCATCCTCCCAGGCCCTGCTGTAGTTCTCTGCTGTTTCCTTTCCCAGCTTCTTCATAACCCTAAAATGATTTTCTCATGCTCTGCACGGGCACTGCCTCTCACTATGCCTAACTCACTGTACCTAACAGCACATCCCATAAGGGGATGCAGGAAAGCCAGCAATACAGCGACAGCTGCACAGCCCCTTGTTAAAACTGTGGCCCAACATAAGCAGTCATGAGCATCAGGAGAGGAAGTTATTTTAAAAAAATTAAATTTGACAAATTTAAATTTGACAAATTTAAAAATAAAATAAAAATTATAAAAAATAACTGAGAGGAAACATCTGGGACCTGCACTGTGGGGGCACAGTAGAGAAGGAAACCGCACAGGAAAGGGGAAAGATGACAGGTCTTCTATCCAAATTCTTCCCAAACAGAGGAAAAGTAGAACAGAGGGGAACTATGAGCTTCTCCTTTCATATTCCCCTAGAGAAAGCTGTTTCAGTTCTTCTACCTGGAGGCATAATAAGCAAAGTCATCCTTCAGCAGGTACCTGCATAGGTGTGGTTAAAACCAGGTAATATAGTAATTAACTTCAGACATTTTAATCAAATTCTCATGCTATAGTAAGCCTCTTCCCTTCAGCATCCAAGGAGCACACAGCTGACTCAGGAAGACAGCAGAGTACTTGAAACGCAGCAGGAGGAAATTTGCTGTCCACGTGGAGAGCTGGGGACATGTATTTTTTATGATGAAATAATACAAGACATTTTGTTCATGCTGCAAATCCAAGGAGTCCACAACACTGAGACAGTGACTTGGTGTATGTATTCGGGAGTTGCTGTCCCACCTCAGGTATGTCTAGCTGCATGCTGGGATGGCCACATCATTAACTACTGACAGGCACAGAGGTTCAGCCGCTCCCAGAACACCT
>NW_010202489.1:63436-78436 GCF_000695765.1 Mesitornis unicolor
ATGACAGGGGTGAGTCAAGGCCTATGCTGATGGAAAAACCTTGCTCACAGTCCTGATTTTATCGCATATTTTGACAGCTGGCAAGAGATTGCTGCAACAGAGCATACCTTCATGTTCTGTGATGCAGAACTGTTCAAAAGACCCTTTTTGCCTTGTTTTCTCAGAGTTTCTAATCCAAAGTTCCCCTTGTAGAAGAGGAATGATGTCAGCTTACAGAAGTGCTCATCTTCACTTCAGAAGCACCCACCCTGTTTCCAGTTACATGAATTAAAAAGGATCCTATCGACTGCAACAAAAGTTGGACAAGGCCCCCAGAGACTGAGCTCAGAAGGGAAACTAACAGAGGGGAGGGCAAGGAGGCAGATTCTCCATGCTCATAAAAGAAAACACAAATCCACCTTATTTAAAACAAGTTCTTTCCACCCTCACATTTATTTTTCCTAAAAAACAGTCTTTGCAAAGAAATCTCTTGTTTCTTCTTTCCAGTCCAGTGGGATTGCTGCAAGCACTCCACAGCACGTGACTCCGGGGAAGCAGAGAAAGTGTACCACAACTCAGTCATATTTCCATAGGAAAGTTGACTCATAACTTACGTCATCCTTGAAATGCTGACATAGGTTTGTAAGAAACATTTGCATGTCAAGTCCAAGGAGCAGCACCACAGCCACCTGAGGCTTTAGCAGAGCAGAAGGCCCTCCTTTGCTGCCAGGCGCTGGCGATGGATTTTATCCTGCTGCAGCTCCTCGTGGTTTGGATGCCAGAGTTTCATGACAATTCTCTCAATGTTTAGAGCGTAGACAGTGTGTGCAGGGATAACTTCTTTGTGCACCTGGAGATAAACGTTATAAAACAAGTTTCAGACTTTCATACACATTCTCACATACTGCCCATGGAAGAACCTCCCTCTGCGACAGGACGACCAGAGAGCCAGGCCTACAGAGCAGAACGCAGGCTGTCACACGTGAGGAGAGCTGCAACTTGACAGCACAGCCACAGCAGCCAGCACAGACCAACCGCCTTGTACACCATTTTGTAAGGGAGTGACATGGTAAGGAAATTATCGTTTTGCAATCATCTTACGATGACAAATCAGAATTTGTCATCAAAAATCTTACAAACAAGAATTCTGTCCCACCAAACATGAGACAAATGCTCCATTACAGCTCTTACAATGCATGGTCTGCCTCCACAGCCTTGAGACAAAACCCCAAGGCCTGCTTGCAATAGCAGAGATCAATTTCTCCCAGCTAACTTTAGACATTCAAAGTAGTCTGAATGTCCCCAGAGCTGCCAGAGAGGGAGGGAAACACAGCCATGCATCTCCAGAGGAAGATTCATACAGCCTACCTTAGACACCTCCCCAGGGTTGGGTTGACCATAGCTAACCCACTGCAGCAGCCTGTGTACCAGGACCAAGTATTCCTCTGAGCACCCAGGTAGAACATGAGGAGTAAGGGATGTGACAAGCAAGTTATTTTGCTGCATCGCTGTTAAAAGTCTCAGTCTAGCTCAGTTCTGATAGGATCACCATGGTCTTGCTACAGAGGAAGAGTTCATCCTTCTTGTGTGAGAACAGATAGGGATTTCCTCATCAACTCTGACCAAGGGGAACAGAACAGGCATTAAACCACGAGCTGACTGTCTGTTAATAGTTACCTGATAGCAGGAACAAATCAAAGCCAAAGAATTGTACATTTGAGAGGGAAAGAAGGAAACAGACTGTAGGAGGAGAAATCAAATCTCCCCCAATGCATGTAGCCAAATGCAAGACTGGTAGCTGGCATTCAGGACAAGCGCTGCCTGTGACATGACAGTGTAACATGAACAGCTTACCTGTAGCGCCTCAAAAAGGTCATACATGTTCACTGGCGGGAGGGATGCTGGTAAGGTGTCTCCAGAGCACGCCAGGAGCAGAGCTGCCTGCTGCTCGGCATCGTCAGGTGGGGGCTGGGGGGCCAGACCCTGACCAGCAGAAGGAGCCGTACAGCTCAGAGGGCTGCAGACAGAGCAGACAGTAAAATGTTCCAGTCAAGAAAACAGCACCAGCTTTGGAAGTCACACAGGAGGGGCTTGGCCCCAGGGTTTGCTTTTCTGTGTCAGCTGACTTAGCCCTTATATATATAAAATTATTTCAACTGTAATTCAAATATCGTTAAAATTCCAGTTCAATAAAAATAATGCAAACTGTTCCTCAACAGGCTTCAAACCTGCTTAACTGATCTTGATTGGGCAACTTTTGTTATTTACAGCCAGTAGTCTCTACTCAGCATAAAAATTAAGGCACCTACAACATTAAATTGAAAGACATTAGCTGCTAGACAGAGTTGTTTACAATGGATTGTGTTTGTAGTGTCTGTAGTGCTGCAATCAAATCTTAAAACACCCACGACCTCCTGTCAACTGCTAAAAGCTATTACAGACAAACACAACTGCCTTCTCATACACATGTTACCAGATATGCAGCACAAGCTGTTTGACATTGAGACTCTGGAAAATAAGATGACCTTCAAGCTCTGCTTACTGAAAAGGCCTGTGAAGCAACCATCAATACATTTGGATGCAGGAAATGACAGGATGGCAGCGTCCCACAGATCTTCACTGAGATTTCATTCCTGTGGCACAACAGCAATGCCCCTACAAAGGCAGGGGTCTTCTGCCCAGTGACACTTTCCCTGAGAGCAGCAAAATGCCCATGTCACTCACTACAGCTTCCAAAAAGCAGTGATTACTAAGGACATTCAAAGCGCCAGGGGTCACCTTCATAAACTGATGGACAAGCACAGGCAAAGAAGAGACTTAACACTGTCCTAAGTTCCACTACTGAGAAAGCCTCACTCTCCCGCCCTGTTTGGCTGCAGTCTTCTGTACTGATACCTTCTTAGTGTGTGAAAGCTGAACACCATTATTAACATGTTCTGCTAAGTAAAAAGAGAAACTGAACCACAGACTAACTTCAGGACTAACAAATTGCATTTGAAATCAGCAGCGTGCCGAGAACTCCTTACCATTCAATTAAATTGTTATAAGCAACAACACTGTTCTTCAGATATGGCTGAGGGTTGACATTGCTTCCGAAGGCATACTTGAAATGGCCATCTCTCAGACGATAGGCTTTCCGCCTGGATATCACAGATGTCAGAATATCCTTAAGATGGTTCTGCAATTAAAAAAACATCTTATTACACATGCAGATTTATTCTCCCTACCAAGCCACAACTATGAGAAGGGCCTCACGAATTGGCAAGACAGAAGTAGTGCTGCTATGACCACAAGGGCCTAAAGACGTAAGGGAACCAAGACCTGGACAAGCTACAATATGTTTTCACTGTCTGATACAGCTGGATACAGAGAACATGGCACTGTGAGAATACTGTAGGCATTGGCCTGTGTACTGTACTTCAGTATGTGATATGCTGCTTCAAATGTTGAACAGGCTTCCTAACTACTAGGAAATTACCAACCCCCGATCTCTTAGATAAAGAGTCAAGAGATTTTTGTATAATTAGTACTAAATGTTGCACTTGTACTGAAATACTTGGCCCTAAACCTACACTGAAAAGCCACTTTTTCCTCTTTTTCAGACAGTTCAGCTGCCTGGAAAGCAATTGAGAAGCAGCTATCTGAAAAAAACAAGCAGACAACTGCTTTTTAATTTGGCCTCACTCCCAGATGGGAAATTCAGGTTGGCCTCCACATCCTTACTCCAGGAAATCATCCACAGATCAATGCTCCCAGTAATGGCTGTAACAATCCTGGGACATGTCAAGTAATGCACCACTGATGGCCTAAACCAGCAAGAGCAGCCCTTCAGCTGCAAGTACTACCCAATTCTGTCACTTCACTTCCATGCCAGACATTTGCACCTATTTCTCATAGAACTGTTTAAACTGGAGTTCCCATTCTGGCCCTGCTTTTAAGTGACAGGGACAGCATTTTCCAGAACAGCTACTTAAGCATGCCTGGAGTTCTTCATATGCAAGTCCTTCAAAATCAACATCTGCAGGCAGAAATCTAAGACCTTATATCTATGATGCCACAAATCTGGCAGTGCTTTGGTTCTCATTGTACTCCACTGCCACCCAGACCAGTCTCACCTCCACAGCATAAACAACTGCAGTCACTGCCTCCTCTGTGACATTGTCAAGCCCATGCTCGTACGCGGTCACGATCATCCTTCCTTCTAACTGGCCACGTGTAGGAAGCATCATGGTATGAGAACACAGCTTCAAATCATCATCCTCCTGAGGATCCTTTGCCACAAACTGCTGGGCTCCAGACAACGGATTCTGAGGCTGGAAACGGTGCTGTCATGAACACAACAGTAGAGCATAAGAAGATAAATACTCGGCCAGACCTGTTGGTTCATCCAGCCAAACATCCGTTCTCCAGTTGGAAAGCAAACACCTACAAAAATGTATCACAGTAGGACAAGCAGAGTGATATTCCACCCCAGGATGCTCTCCCAACCCCCAACAACTTGTGACTGAAGAAGTTTCTGAGCCAGTGTTGGTGTCCTTTTATTACACAGCTCATGAACTTGTCCAGCAGCACCCTAAACCACCTAAACTTTGTGTAGCCACAATATCCTGCAGCAAGAAATTCTACAGTGTAACAACACACCACACAGTCACCTTCTCTGGTTTCCTCTGTACTTCCCAGCTGCTGGATTAATTTCATTCTCCTGTAAGGCCCAAGTGTGGTCACTTGCTGTCCTTTTTATCTCTGTTCAAGCTTTCCAGGCCACTGATGATTTCATGGACTTCTACATCTCTCAGTCACCTCCTTCTATACTGAAGAGTTCTCATCTATTTAGTAATTTCTTGTATAAAAGGAGTGTATTTTCTTACTAACTGTATAGTTTCCCTCAAGATTAAAACCCATGATCCTAAGCTTTTGTGATTCTTAAGTGAGTCTTACATTGCTTTAAAGTTTTAAATGCAACAACTTAGCCAAATTCCAGTTCTGAATTTCATACTCTTGTCTCCTCATGCACTTTCAATACTCTAAGCAGAGCTGTGTTACTGAGCAGCCACTGATTCTAAGATGGATTAGGGCTGTTTTCCAGAACTGACTCAGTTATTTAGGAGAAGAATAAATAAATTTTAAAAAACACAGAACAGGAATTCATATCAGAAGATGGTAATCCCCATTTCCCAGGCCACAGATTCCAGCACAACGTGCTGACATCTCAAGCACTGAGTGCTTGTGGTGGCTCCCAGGAAGTCTCAGCCCTCAGGTAAACAGGGACAACAGGGGACGAAAAGCAGACAAGAATGCCTGATCCTTGGGCCCAGGCATGCACTTGGCTCAGCCTCAGCCCACAAGGAAACAGCATGGCCCTGGTGCATCAAGTACTCCCACAACTCCTGTCCCTCCGCTCACCAAGTCACAAATCCAGTGACTCTGCAATGAAGGGGTCTTATGGGGCATGAAAACAGACACACTAATTATAAACACTGAATATACAGCAAAGCTGATTTCTCACATCTTGGTTTCAAGAGAGGAAGGGGGGCTGCTTTATTCAAAGGACAGTGTGGCATTTAAGTCAGAGTGAAAACCAATCCACCCACTAATGATGTGAAAGCAGGTTCCCTCCCCGTAATTCTGAAGACTTATGCTTTCATTACAGGAAAGTCTGTGTGCCTGGAAAAAAAATAGAAGTTAAAAAAAACCTTCAAAATACAAGCCATTCTTATAAGGAATCTGGTTTGGGAGAGCAGAAGCCCACTGGAATGAACCTGTGGTCGTTCACAGCTGGTGTTCTGACCAGTGAGGGAAACATCAATTTCACACTACTTGGGAATGCCACTCCTAATAGACAAGCCCACTAACCATAACATATGCTTACTACCAAGCATGCCAGGAACACTTATATAAACACACACTAGAAATGTTGTGCAACATAAGGGTATGCGAGCAAACCAAATTCCAAAACCTCCACTATGTCATGAACTGCTTCTCAAACTCATCTACTGAAAAATAACAGAGTCTGCCATCAGAATTCAGGTTGCAGCTGTGAACACCACAAAGTGTTTCAGTAGTTTCTAAATCCAACAAGCCTGCAGCTGAACTCTCACCCCTGTGAAACACCAGTCTCTGAAGCACAGAAGTGTAACTGCTAATTACAGTCCCTAGAAGCGTGGTGTGTGCTTCGGCTGAGCCAAGCTGGCTTCTCTCAGTGTAGGAGCGGGAGTTTCACACATCCACATCTCTCCCCTATCCCCAGCCATTCTGCCCCTCCTCCCTTTGTGCTGGCTTTGGCATTCATCCAACCACAAGGAACACTGATCCAGCTGAATAAACCAGCAACAAAAACTTGGGGTTTGAGGTTTTTCTTTGCTTGGTTAGTTTTCTGTCTTTCTTGTCAGAGAAATGAACCAGATCACAGCGTGCTCAGACACCTGATAAATCTGGCTCAGTAAGTGACACTCTCCCTTTCAACAAACTCTTCATCCAGTTTGAACCATCTCATCAAACACTGCCTGTGGGGGGCAGTGCCCCATCCCAATCCTCTTTCACACCAGTCCCCACCCCACTACTGGTCTGGCAGCACAGAAACAGCTGTAGAACAGGCAGGACAGTAGCAGATGGAGGTACAGAGCCTTCACTGTAAAATTAACTGCATCTTGTGCATTTCTCTGCCACATAACCAGAAGACAGCATCTTTGCAAAGCATTTTCAATTCTGAAACAGCTTCACCCTCTAAAAACACTCCACCCAAGGAACAACTAACTTCTAACACTTCAGACTGTAGAGCTCTGCGGAGCTGATCCTATAATCACAGAATTCTGCCTGACTGCCTGAATAAATGGGAAGTCACTTTTGCCTCAAGAATTCCACAAGAGAGGCAGCAGCTACTAACCCCCAGCTCCTGCACCAATCCAGAACTCAAAACAAATATAACATACATCACTGCATGTGATGGACTTTCATCACCCCTACTAGTAACAACACATGCGTGCTGTGCAGAGCTCTTCACCCCCAAGAGAACGTCAGAGACACAACCACTTGACTGTGGACACTTACATCAAACTTCTGTCGAACTGAAGAAATCTTTTTCTTCCCTTTGGGTTTTCCAGGTTTAGTTGCAGAGCCACCTGGCCATGGCAGAGATCCAGCACCTTCTACAAATTGAAAAGAACAACAAAAAAAACAACATTCAATGGGTGTTGCTGATTTAGGGCCAGGATAAAACTGTCCATACAGGTAATGCTTGGTCCCCAGCTAAGCCTTAACCCAAAATCAACAGCTATGGCCCAGAGGAAGGGCTTTTCAGGGAAGAACACTTTTGGCAGCCCTTTCCCTCTTTTGTCAGCCCCCTGCCAGCTTGATTCATTTGTGATCCATTGGAACTTCTGTCCACCCACCACACAAAACCCATGGCGGAAGGAGAGATAAGCAGAGCCTCCAAGGAAAGCCACAAGGAAGGAACACACCATTTGTTGCATCAGGAAGATGACAGGAGCTCACCTGGAGGGGAATTCTACTCCCACCAACTCCTGGATCAGGTCAGATGCTAACCAGCAGGATCAAGCAGTCTGACTCATTACATCTGCCTTCACAGCTCCCCATCAGCTTTAGCACGCTGTCTCAGAGCCCCGTTAAACATTGCGGCTGATCGTTCTTGTTACACTGAGGGGGAAAGAACCGCAAAGGCAGCTGAACCCAGGAGCAGG
Organism: Mesitornis unicolor; assembly: GCF_000695765.1. Lineage (NCBI taxonomy): Eukaryota > Metazoa > Chordata > Aves > Mesitornithiformes > Mesitornithidae > Mesitornis > Mesitornis unicolor. The sequence goes on from NW_010202489.1 coordinate 71,113, forward strand.
ACACCACCACCAAGAGCAGTGAGTGACTGACCAGAACAGGCAAGCAGCTGAAAGAGAGATTACTGTACAGTACAAATAAATTAATACATTTGGTCAAATCACCTTGAGGAAGCTGCTCAAAAGCCTACTGTACACTGTTTGACAGCTGTACCTACAGCAGGCCAAGTTACATCCTAGTAATCATACAGCCTTTAGCAAGGACAGCTTAGCAGATTTCCCACTGATGGGTTTACAGTATCTGTGCACAACTCCTTCACTGGGGCTTAAAACCACGTCGCACTGGATGCAGATGCGCTTGCTGACAGTGAACAAGAAGTGCAACCCTAAGACTGGACAGCCCTCTTGTGGCTAGAGGCAGTCTCTGCTGCGTGTCACCACTGTCCCTGGTTGCACACAGCAAGCCAGGACCCTTTTCCCCGTGGAGCAAAGCATGCCCTGTGCTGAGGTTCCTGTCCACCTCCAGGGACCTCCGACAACTCAGCTCCGAGAGTACTTCAGCTGCCTCCAAAGGGGAGGCTGGAGCTCTGCTGCTGGCAAGCAGTGCTGACAGCACAGCAACGTCTCAGATGTCCCCTGGCCACACCTGAGCCAGCGTTTGCCATTTCCTCCAGACATGGACAAGAAATGACAGCAGCCACACCAGACTCAGCATCCAGCCAGCCTCAGGCACGTTCACCGAATACAGCCAGCCAGCCAGTTCTGGTTCTCTCCCGTTACACCAACTTCACACCAACCAGCATGTTTACCTCCAGCTCTCCCAACTACACTTAATTTGTGTAATCAGGAATTCATAAGTACAGTTACACTGCAGCCCTGTTCATAGGGAACGAGGCTGGCTGGAAGCCCTTGGCTATGTGGAGCTTCCTACACTCATGGTTGGAGCATAAGCACAGTGTCCTCTGCCTTGAAAAAAGCCTTACAAACATGACTTCAGGGATCAGGCTAAACCAGAGGATTCAGGTGAAGTTTGTGAATGGTCAACTGCTAAGAAGGGCTTAGAAACAACCTACACACACAACACACAGATGGCATGCTCTCCCTATTAAAAAAAATAAATTAAAAAATTTAGCTACATCTTACTAGTGAAGTGAAAACCAATAGTCTACAACGAACCCTGCTGCCAAAATCCACCAGTGAATCATAGGAAGTTAAAAGACAATAAATAAACCTTCTTCAAAACTCAAAGCTGGTGTCAGTATTCATCACCGCAACATCACAGTAGAGGCCTAACAACGGGGTGTGGGAAAGCACCACGGACAATCATCCGAAGGACTGCTCTTGCCCTTCCTTGAGGTCTCAGTACATACAGCTTAGGCTCTATCAATGTAACGCTACTCCTCACACAGGATGTTTTGCTCTTTACAGAGGAGTCCTTTCTGCCTCCTCCTCCTCTCCTCCATAGCAGGTCAGACTCTTTCTAGGCAGAGTGGATTAGGTGTGTTCAGGACAGACACAGAAGTTACTCAGCCCATTTCAAAGCTTTCAATAAAAGCACATCTCTCTGGCTCATAACAGCACCCCCAGGCCCTTCCTCCTTGGCAGAAGCCTCACATAGCTCCTCCACAGCCTCACTTATGAGAGTCCCCTCAGCAAACTGCATGACTGGGTGGTAGAGACGGGGACAGAGAAAGCAACCACTGTCATTTTATCTGATAATGTATTAGAGATGAATGTTATAGCAGAGTCCAAATTCAAAAAATGCCTTATTTTAAAAAGTAACATAGTAACTTTAACTGAACAGCAGCTACATTTTTAGCTTTTAACAGCAGACCTTGAATGATGCAACTTAATTGAACTCAACCTGCACATTTAACAAAAACTTAGCTAGACTTCGAACCAGGGAAAGGTGAGATACTATCTCCTACTCCCCATTATAAAGAGCCCAGAGCAGAATATTTTTGGCTTCTTTTGCAGATTTTCATATTACCAAGCCCGACTTGCACTAGATGAAGACAGCAGAATTTCCCTCCAGCATTCTAAGAAAACCAGTTCTTGCCTTCCTGGCCATAAACGCCAAGGCTGGGTTGGCTCAGCCATGAAACCAGAGATGTTAACAGGTTTTATGGAGTCTTGCTAGCAACAGAATCAGATGTTAACAAGTCACAGCAATGTCTGCTGTTACGCCTTCAAAGATGAGCAACAGATAATGTTTTTCTAAGAGCACTTCTCTGCAATGGCACCAGAATGTGCCAGGTTTTCCTGACGTGTTGCAGCAGCACTGCACAGGAGTAACGCACAGACACAAACAGAGAAAGTCACAACAGAGAAAAGCAGCCAAGCACAGGAAACTTGCATTTTTCCACCCTTGTTTATTTGACCTGCAGTTGAGGTTTGTGTGTGTGGTTTTGTTTGGTTTGTTGGTTTGTTTGTTTATTTATCTTCTTGCAAGGACAAGGGTTTAGTCAAATATATTCTGATGGCCTTCCTCTACCAACAACTCTCCCTCCCATTTTCTTCCCTTTCCTCCCTTCCCAGCTCTCTGGAGAGAAGTGGAACATGAGCAGCCTGAGCCCATCTCACAGCTGGCAGCCCTTCAAGCACAGCCTGTGGGCAACTCTGATATAATAAAATGTTCCTGCTATCCCAGCAAGAGTTTTAATTCGCTGAACCATCTCTTACTTGGCTCCAGATCACTAGTAAATAAATTAAAACCTTGCATCACTAACTGAAGTGCTTGCAATTGTCTGCTTGACTGTTAACATTTAGCTAAGGAGGGAGGTGACAGTTCCAAGTGAGGTATTAACTCAAGAGACTTGGCTAACTTACTTGCCTGCAACGATAAGCTTAGCAAGCAAGTCCATGCAATGTTAAGAAAGGCTTTAAACTTGAGTTCCTCTTAATGGAATTTGTGAGGGAATAAAAACCCCAGACATGAAAATTCAGAAAAGCACTTCTGAAAATATTGGGGGAAAAAAAAAAAATGTATCACAGAAAACCACTTTCTTGTAATGTGAAAGGTGCCACACCACTCAGGCTGGTACAGCCAGCCTAAAACTAACATTAAGTCTCTCTCTAGTATTCTGGATGGCACGTTTCTGGGATGTCCCTCTCTTTTCAGGCACTTTTCCAGCTATGTGCCACTTGAGTATTTATGGATGTCTTTACACACATGGCTGCCAGAGGGAACAGCATCACCCATTTTTAAAAAGGGCAGAGAAGTCTGACTTAGGATGCCTCAGGATCCTCCTGTGCCCTCAGTGGGAGCTCAGCAGCAATTAAAGAACCTAGAATGACTCTTCCTCCCACTCCACCAAGTCCTAAATATCCCACCCATGCCACACAGGCTGAACTGGGGCTTGAAGTCTGCAAGACCAACAGCCTAAGCAGGTGAGGGGTGGAAATGGAAAGTGTTCTCACAAAGGGTCCCATTCACCCAGCATTCCCTTGCACGCCCAGGTGGAACCACTACCACCAGAGGTAGCAAGATCTGGATCAGATGGGTTTGTCTGCATGATTCAACATTGTTACAATTGCTCCTTAAAAATACCTTCTCCAAGGTTTCCTATTTCAAATCCAGAGTATCAAGCATGCTTTTAAGGCTGACCACACCATTATTTTAAAATGCAAACTGAGATTTTAAAGATGGTTCTTCCCCCTTGTCTCTCACACAAAGGCGGAAAGTACACGCAGCAGCAACCCTTGTGATGGTGTGCCAAGTGCATCAAGCACACGTCTTTGAAGTCGTTTCCATGAATCATGAAGTAAACAGCCTCTACCCACAACACCATGGTGGAGACAAAAGCCTGTTATAGTGTTCTATTCCTGCACTGGGGGGGGGGAAGATAAGACAGCAAAACATCAGCAGGTGTCAAGACCGGCATCTAGGGGGAGAAAAAGAAATCCATACACAGCACCTTGTATTCCACTGGTACTGCACTTCCCTGAGTTTGCATGTACAACCCGCGACGCCACACAGAGCAAACAGGCTCTAACCTGACTACTGCCACTCAGAAGCAAGACCTTTGGGCTACAACCTCTGTGCCAACACTCACATCAGCCCACCGCAGATAACACAGCCACCCTCCCCCTCCTAATTTAGACTCAGGTACTTCAGGGGATATTCACAGGGGAATCGCTGTTCTCATGCATTCTTTTTATAGTCCAGCTGCAAGTACTCTAAGTCAGAAGCAAGGAACAGCAAGATTGAGACATAAATCTTCTAAATTACATGAGTGCAGACCACTAAAGAGGACTCAGCACGTGTTTGTAACATTCAAGAGCAAACGTGGCAAGTTTGGAGGTTGGGCAGGTCAGTATTTAATTCGCACAGCTGGTACAGTTAAGGACCAACTACAACACAAAAAGCTGTGGGTATCCATAAATTCTGCATTTTCCTTTCTCCAGCTACATCACGTACTCTAACAACAGGTATTCCCTCATCGCAGAAAGCTTGGGTAGTGGGTTTGTGTGGCAACGTTTTGGTAGCATGGGGGTTACAGTGATGGCTTCTGTGAGAAGATGCCAGAAGCCTCCACTTGGAAGCTACATTATTATGTTAATAAATAAAGGGGGGGAACTGCTGTGGAACAGTGTGGGAGTGAGGAGCAAGAATATGTGAGAGAAACAACTCTGCAGATACCAAGGTCAGTGAAGGAGGGGGAGGAGGTGCTCGTGGCCCTGGAGCAGAGATTCCTCTGCAGCCCATGGTGAGGAAGGCTGTTCCCCTGCAGCCCATGAAGGTCCATGGTACAGCAGAGACCCACCTGTGATGTGTGGAGGACCCCACACCAGCACAGGAGCATGCCTGAAGGTGGCTTCCCCCATAGGAAGCCCACATTGGAGCAGACCCCTGGCAGGACCTCTGGACCCGTGGAGAGAGGAGCCCATGCTGGAGCAGGTTTGCTGGGAGCACCTATGACCCCGTGGGGGACCCAAACTGGAGCAGTTCATGGAGGACTGTTTCTTGTGGGAGGAACCCCTCACTGGAGCAGGGGAAGCATGCGAGGAGTCCTCCCCCTCAGGGGGAGGAAGGAGCAGCAGAAACATTGTGTGATGAACTGACCACAACCCCCATTCCCCATCCCCCTGCATCGCTGGGGGCAAGGAGGTAGAAAAAACTGGGACTGAAGTTGAGCCCAGGGAGAGGGGAAGGGTGGGGAAAAGGTGTGCTAAGATTTGGTTCTATTTCTCACTATCCTACTCTGATTTGATTGGTAATAAATAAAGTTGATTTCCCTGAGCCAAATCTGTTTTGCCCACAATAATAGCTGATGAATGACCACCCCCTGTCCTTATCTCAGCCCATGAGCTTTTTGTTTTAATTTTCTCTCCTCTGTCCAGCTGAGGATGGAGAGCGACAGAGCAGCTTGGTGGGCACCTGGTGTCCAGCCAAGGGCAACCCACCACAATTTGACCCTCAGGTCTCAGCCTATCAGAACTGCAACAGTTTTCTATCCCTTGCTACACAGCACTTTCAGATCTTGAAACCTGTCCTTCCCATCAGATCTCTGGATTGAGAGTTCTTTTGAAGATCAAACAAAACACATCTTGCAACCCTGACAACAGCCACTCTAAATGCTCAGAAAGTTAAAAGGTTCATTATCTCAGAAGGTTGGGTTGATTTGCCATAGCTCAAGCAAGACTCACTGTAAGCACTCACAGTAAGCATCCTTCTATCAGATACGTACTTGATTTCAAGACCAGTCAGGAAAATCCAGCTCTGCAAAATGATAACCCCAACAGAGAGAAGAACAAAGAGCATCACCAAGTTGAGAAACCGAGGAAGCAGCAAGCAAAGCAGATCAAAGGCAAAGCAGCATCTCTCTTTACACTTCAGCTCGCAGCACACACCCAATCCAGAAAGCAAACCAGCTTATCGCACACAGCAGTCCCGTGTCAGCCTCTGATCGAGCACACAAAGCTCATTTATAAAAGCACCTCTGCTGAAATCAGCTGGATCACTACTGCTCTGCTGCCCTTCTGCCTGCATGGCAGAAATACCCATGAACATTAAGGCTCAAAAAACCGGAGTACTTTGTACAAAACCACCAAACACGCCCACGAAAAGACGTTACCACCCTATTGTTTTTAACGAGGCTTCTCAGGACTTACCTGGTGCAGAAACCAAGATCTGGCATCGAGTAAGAATAGCCAGGAGGAAATCGTTGTGAGAGTGGACTGTGTAAAGACAGACAGCTTGTTAGCAACACGTCAGCACCCAGAGGCGCCCCCTGAAAGCTCACTATGCCTTGCCACAGTCCTGTTTTCCCCACTGCTCAGCTACACAGGCACACCTTTCAATTTAAGTTTGAGTTTTCTTCTACAAGGCTCAGAACATGCTATAACCATCTTAACAAAAAGGATACTACCCGGGACAGAAAGAAGTTAAGTCACTTCCCCATGTGCCACACGCACAGATCCAGCCCTACAGCACACAGCATGAAATGCTTGGGGTGTTCAGCCAGCCAGGGGAGGATCTGCTGTCCCTCCTGCCATGTAAGCTTCTAGTAGCTGGGCTTTTGGTTTTGCTAGGAAAGGACCTGTAAGAGCCAGCCCCAGGAAGGTGAAGTTATGTCAAATAGGTTCTAAATAAAAAGCTCTTCCTTGCAGAAGGGTTACTGGAACACAGAGTGAGTAACCATGCATTAGAAAGAGTGAAGACAAACTTCACAAGCAGGGTCAGAGGGTTACAGGGTCCTCTTTGTCCTTTGAGCCCAAGCACCAACAAATCCCACAGGGATCATAAACGTGCAAAGCAGGAGCCCTGGCAATGCTCTCAGCAATGCTCACCCGGTTTGCAGACTCGGAGGTGAGGACGAAGGAATCTCACCCTTCAGTGCTCCAACCAGCCACCCCCAAAGGCCAGGAGGGGGATCTGCCTGCTGAAAAATCATCTAGGCCAAGTTGCCTGTCAGTTGTGGGGACACAAAGGGATTTCCCCCTGCTGGCCATGGCACCTCCCATGTTTTTAACTCTTATCACCAGTGGAGCCCTGTCCATTCTTATTTCCCACATAGCAACTTCCCTGCTCGGGAAGCACCGTGCTGAAGGGAGAAGCTTCCCCCTGGCCTGGCAAGGACAAGGCAGCGTTAGAGTCAGCAGGAGAACAAACACAAGACGGCTTTTTACCATTATCTTGCGTGAGAAGCCTGCGTGCTTCCAGGTCAAATTCCTCCTTACTGATCTTTTGCTTGAACCAGAGCTTCAAGTTGGCCCAGTACCTAGAGAAGAGCAGGGAAGGTGCAGACACCGAGCGAAAAGCGTTGTCCCCGAGCCCACCGCTTCCCCCAGCGGTGCAAAGGGGCCGAGGACCAGGCCAGCTCCAAGACAAGGTACAAAGGCCCGGCTCCCTGAAGGCCGGGAGTAGACGAATGGGCCGCGCAGC
>NW_010202489.1:78565-78784 GCF_000695765.1 Mesitornis unicolor
AAAACCGCCGCGACCGGCCCAGAAGCCGCGCCGCCAGCCGTAAAGTGCGGCGGCCGCGCGTCATGTGACGAGCTGCCGAGCGCTCCTCCCCGCTGCCCGGGAGGAGGCCGTGCCGCGCATGCGGAGAGGGGGCGGTGGCGACCGGAGCGGCACTAGGGCGAGAGCGGCATCGTGATCGGGGTCGTTATCGTAGCCATGCCGGGCCTGCTGCTGGGCGAC
>NW_010202489.1:78979-88140 GCF_000695765.1 Mesitornis unicolor
CGGCGGGCGGCCAAGGCCGCGTCTCCCTATCTTTCCCCGTCCCCTCCCGCGGCGAGACGAGTCCTGGAGGAGAGGGGAGAGGGGAGAGGGGCTCTGAAAGCAGCAGAGCCCCGGGAAGGGCAAAGCTGGGATGGGCAGAGCAGTGCTTTGTCCAGGCCGGTCCTAGAGATCAGCCCGTGTGTCAACTGTGTCCCATGCGAGAGCGCCCGGGCGTGCAAAGCTGTGTAACAGAGCAGTGGCCGAGGGCTCTGGCACTGGGGCTGACAGGCACCACTTCCTGCACAGCCCCCTGCACCATTTCTGGCAGGAGCAGAAGGGAACTGGCACAGCGCATCTGGGACTCCCTCCCGGCAGCGCTTGGCAGGCTTCAGTTGGCGTTTGAGTCCACTTGGGCAAACAGGACAAGGACCCCTCTTAGTGAGGGGTCTCTTAAAACTGGCTGTTCCAGCCCGGTCTCAACAGGGCAGCTTTCTTGGCCAGCTTCTACTTGGTTGTTTGGTGCCCTTTTATTCAAGTGCTGTACTTCGGCCAGGGAGCTGCCCCATAACTTCATGGTGAGCCATGGCAGTCGCCCAGCTCTGGCAGAGTTGCAGGGTGCTCTCTTCATCCTTCCAGCTCCTTTCCCAAATCTCTAAGGCAGGGCTTTCCCAGCTGCTGTGGAGTGTGACCATATTTACGGGCTGGGGGCCAGGTGAAGAGTAGTGCAGTAAGACCTGTGAATGTTGAGCTGAGAAATGGTACAAGAAGTCCCTGGCAGGGAATTTTAAGTGCTGGAGGTGACTTTGTCTTAACCTCTGGAAACTCCTGAGAGCTGGGAGCTGTTTTGCCGTAAGCCTGTCTCACTGCTCTCTGTGCCCCAGCTGCCTTAGCTGTAAGGAGGGGTGACTGGTATTTACCTGCTCTAAAGACTGCAAAATCCACTGATGGGAAGCAGTGAGCAAAAGCGAGGCAGCAGTATTGTTGTAGCTGTAGCCATAACGTAATGTTGGCTTCTGGCCTCTCCCATTATTTTTTCATGAAGTACGTTCAGCAGCTGATGGCAGCAGTTGGGTTAAGGTTTGGTCCTATCCCATTCTTTTAAGTTGCGTGATGTGCACAGGGGTTTCTGCTCGCAGTGGTCAGTGAGGTACACAGAATAGTGAATAGCCTTGCAAATCTGTGATGATCTTTGCAATAATGTGACCAGCAAGGTGGTTGCTGCGTGCCCTCAGGCGTGTGGTGCCTGGGGTACAGAGTGTACACGTGGCTCCCCCAGACTTCCTCACATGACATAGTGTCCATCTCCATGTCAGGAGCCATGGGCTATTCCAGCATCCCCTGGGGGATCCTGGAAGGAGAGGGTGAGTGAGGCGCAGGATGTCTCTCAGAGCAAAATGAACGGGGTTTATCTCATGAAGGCTTCTCGTGACAGGGAGGAACTCCCAGGACAGGATTTCCACTTAGCAGAGATGAGCCATTCCCGCAGTAGTCTCCGTGCAGTGCCGCCTGTACAGCTTTTTGTCTTCAGTACAAACCAAAACAACATCTCCCCCAGCACCATCACCTGCTCTCTTCTTTCAGATGGGGCATCCTCTTCTCCCATCCGCGGGACTTCACCCCCGTCTGCACCACAGAGCTTGGCCGGGCAGCGAAGCTGGCGCCCGAGTTCAGCAAGCGCAATGTGAAGCTGATCGCCCTCTCCATTGACAGCGTCCAAGACCACCTCTCCTGGTGCAAGGTATGGGGCGTGGGGAGGCACAAAGGGAGCTTGCACTGCTGCCTTGTTCTGAAGGCCAGAGGAAAAGCCCACACAGAACAAAGCAGAGGCTTGGAATTACATATCTGCTGAGGACAGTGTCCTAAGACGCTTGAATCCCAAAGCGTGTAGGATAGGAGGTGCTAGAACACAGAGCAGGAACGGAAGGGTCTGCTCCATCTTCATGGAGCACTCCACAAAGTGATGCTAACACTTGGAAACAAGAGGAAAGCAGTTTTACTGCTCTCCTACCAATACCTGAAGGGTAACACTGTGAAGGTGGTGCCAAAAGCTCAGAGGAAGGCACTCCACTCACAGACCCTCAAAAGTTTCATAATAAAACAGGAAAGGAAAGGAGGCATCAGAAGGGAGCAGGCAGCCTTCAAAGGGTGCAGTTCATGCCCAGGCAGGGAATAGAAAACAGAGAACAAACAGGGGTATGTTAAACATAAAACCACAAATAGGAGAATGTTAAATATAAAACCATAATGAGGGAGTATAAAAAAAAAGGATGAGAATGAAATAGCTTCCTGAAAGAACATAAAAGGAACTAATTAAAAACTTCAGATGCAGCCTCAGCAAAGGTGTTCTGCCAGGTGGTCTGAGTCCAGGGCTTGTAAGTGGTAGGGTGTAAAATGAGCATTTCAGACAGATATGGCCAGAGTGTAAAAATCCCTGGGTGAATTACCTGCGTCTTTCCTTGCTCTTAAAATTGGGAGTGTTCTCACGCATTTTGTAGAGGTGAGGCATACACGCAATAATGGGTAGTAAAAGTGAGAAATTTCCACACTCAAATATTGTTTCATGTCTGACTGGCTTTAGAAATTACCTAATTGCCTTATTGCTTAAATTGACCTTCGTGCCCGAGTGGTGCATGTCCAGTGCCTCACAAAGCCTCAGAAGGGCCTGGGAAATACAGGGTACAAATCCCACGCCAGTTAATGAGGTTTCTGTGCTGGTCAAACTGTCTGAAACCACCAGTCAAAATAGCAGATAATGTCTCATTAAATATAACAGAAAATTTGGGTTGTGCATTTGTAAGGGAGTCTCATCTCCTGGTTGGCTAAAGCCAGGGTGTTGTTGACTTTTACAAAGTCCTTGAATTTCCAAGAAGCTTTTCAACAAAATCAGCTTTGTGAAGGTCAGGCTCATTTCTGCAGAGAGGCAGGAGGAAGCAATGAGTTGTATTAGGGAAGGGAAGCAGTGAGCTCCCTCGAGGGTCTGCAGGGACACGTGGGGTTCAGCACACTTGGGTGATTTGGAGAAGAGACGAGCAGCGAGCTGACTTTGCTGATGCTGTGAAATTATTCAGCCCAACCTCAGGTAGAACCAGGAGAAGTTGCAGAACAGCCTCTGGACACTGACTGATGGGAGGCAGAGTAGCACCCTTGGAAAACCTTCCAGAACAAACACGGAGAAAGGCAGAGGGCAGCAGTTCAAGCTGTGGTGAGCTTTCTGTCAGGCTGGGAGAGGCCTCAGAGACAGGGGTTTGGAAATGCCAGCTCAGCACCTGTCAAAAAAAAAAAAGGTGAAAGTCCTCCAGAGCAAAAGATCCAATTGGTGAGGTCAAACTCAGAGCAGACTGGAGACTTCCACACAGCCTGTGTTCCACACAGCCTTCTTGCAGACTACAAGGGAACAAGAAAAGGTGCAGAGGGTGAACAGAGTTGCCTGGGGGTTTGGGCAGGTTTGCTTCAGTGCAGAGCAACGGGGGCTCTTTAGCTTGGAAACAGGAGGACATGTCAGGCTGCAACACTGTGAGTGATGCAGAGAGCACGGAGGAGCAATGAGCCAACATGTGTGTGTGTCACTGAGGACAAGAGAGGACAGGGATGTGTTCTGTTCCCCAAGGTTCAAAGCCTGGGGAAGGCAGAGACTTGTACATTCACATTATCAGCTCAGCTGATAACGCACCACAGTGGTGCGTGGGAGGCTTGCATCAGCGCTGGAGTCAGTTTTGTCCCCTTGTAGCATAATGAGGATGGAAGGAACAGGCAGCTTTGTTCTGGGGCAGAAACTTTGGATTGAACTTGCTTTAATGCTGGCAGCTGCTCTGCTTGTACTGCCTTGAGCAGGCTCCTCCCAGCCCTGCTGTGGCTCAGCATGACCCGTATGGGTGGTGCCACAAACTACAACAATAACTTGAATGCTTTGGCCGAGTCCAGATCAGATTTAGAAATGCTTAAAATAGTTTCCCTGTGAAGCAGGTCAGGTTTGGACTAGCACAGGGAGCAACCTCTAAACCATGGTCACAAGGGAGAGCCTGCACAGGTGTGGGAGGGGATGGTTTTCTCTTCCGTCCCAGTTGTGGTTCAGAAAGGAGCCTATAGTGTCTCAGCACCTGCACTCAGACTTTCACTCTGTTTTCAAGAGCCATTGGTTTAGTAAGCTGGCAGTGAGATGCTGAATGGAGCTTGTCCCTCGCACAAGACCTGTGACATGTTCGACACTGTACCTTTGTTAGCTGTAGTGTTGCTGGTTTGCTCTGCCACTGGAGGAGCTGTTCCTGCAGAGCACAGTCCAGTTCAGGTGTGACACCAGCACATGTGTCAGTAGTGCTGCATCACCAGCTGGGAGAGGCTTGGAAGAGGGACACCTCTGCTCTCAGGAAGGCGGGTGAATCTCCCTGTGTCACCAGCACAGGCAGGACTTCCCTGTTTCTCTCTACCCACTGCCTGGGCAAAGCAGCCAGTCCACAGGTGGGTTACAGGGTGTGACCATAGACAGCCTGACAGCTCACCTCTGACAACAAGGCAGAGTCCAGCCTGGCACGTTTGTGCATGGCCCCTCTGCAGGAGCTTGCCCTACACACAGAAAGCCTGCACGGAGGCCTGCCTGCCTGGCCTCTGTCTCCTGTGGGGGTACCCACAACAGGGAGCATGAGCACACTGATGGTTTTGTCTCTGCAGGACATCAACGCGTATAATGGGGAGCAGCCTGAGGAGAAACTCCCTTTCCCCATCATTGCTGATGCAAACCGGGAGCTCTCTGTCAAGCTGGGCATGCTGGACCCAGATGAGCGGGACAAGGACGGCATGCCCCTGACTGCTCGTGTGGTGAGTACCTGGCCCTGGAGCACCACTGCCTGGTAGGCTTCTCAGCAGCAGGCATTGCCTGCCATCCCACCCTGTGTCCGTGGGGCTGGGCTTGAAGATGGGGGAAGCTTACCTGCATGAACATGACCATCTTCAGGAGCTAGGTTGACTTCCTTGGGCTAGATTCATGGGTTGTGCTGCAGGAAGAGGCTGGCAGTGCCCTGGCTTGCTGGCAACAGCTCTATCTTGCTGCTGTTGTCAGCTCCTCCGGGTTGTGCCTGTTCTAAAACAGAGGGGACATAAGTGCTTGATCTGCTGGGCTGTCCCCTCTCCCGACCCACACTGACGTTAGAAGGACACAGGTCAAGGGGAGGAAACATTTCGAGTAGCAAAACAAGCTGGCATTGGAAACCGGAGCTCCCAGAGCAAACACCATGTTCCTTGTGCCTGGGCACCATTTGTTGCTCTAGATCCCCAGTGGCATCTCCCCTGTCCCAACACCTGCGATCAAGCAGGCCACCTCCCAGGAAAGGGGGAAAAAGCATCTTCTGCCCAGCCTCTGACCCTATCTCCCTGTGCTCAGGTGTTCATTTTTGGTCCGGATAAGAAGCTGAAACTCTCCATCCTGTACCCAGCCACCACTGGGAGAAACTTTGATGAAATCCTGAGAGTGGTGGACTCCCTGCAGCTGACAGCGTACAAGAAGGTTGCTACCCCTGTGGACTGGAAGGTGAGGAGGCGAGCAAAGCTCACAGCCAGGCACTGAAAACATGCATTAAAATGTCAACCATCATCTGTTGGCGGGGAACCACGGGGTGGGGAAAGCTAGTCAGTGTTTCCTCAGCCCAGCAGAGCTGCTCAGCTCTTGGACCTGTCCTGCCACTCACTTTGATCACTGTTACGAGGGAAGCCTGTGTGTCTGGAACCAGAGGACACGCTCTGCTGTTACAGGGTGTCCTGGAGAAGTCCTCTGTTAGGAGGCAGGACCAGGCTCCCAGAGCATTGTCCCAAACACCCGCTCCATCTGGGCAGGAAGGTATCAGTGCACTTCACTGTGCTTCTCTACCCCTCAACACCAGTGTCCATGTGCTGAGTGTACAACAAACTGCACCTGCACTTCTGAGGCCAAGCAGAGCGTGGAGGCAGCCTTGCCTCTTAAAAGTCCCATCTCCTGCGGCATAGGCTCTCAGCAGCATGGGGCCAACTCGCCCACCAGCCCAGCTCACCTCCCAGGGAAGCACAACTTTCCCCAGGCTTGGCACGCCATGGAGGAGCCAGCGCCACCTGTCCAGAGGTGCCTGAGCAATAGGAATGGATGAAGAGACTCGGGCAAGCTGTGCTCCTGCCTGCACTGTAGAGATGCCCAAATTTCCCTCTTAGTATTCCCTGTTCTTGTGGGAGTGCTGCAGGGAAGAGCTGGGCTGTGGGATCCCATTGGCAGGGCCAGCAGACGGCACAGCTCTCCCTTTCAGCATCACCCACACCTGGTGTAGCTCCTGCTCAGTCCTCACTGCTGGCTGCAGGCAGAGCTGCAGTGGATGTGCCTGGGGTGCTGGGGCTGAGCGTTCGTAGAGAGGCGATGTCACCTGCCAGCAGGAACACACCACCTATATCCAAGCCTGCCAGTTCCTCTGCTGCTCTCACAGTTCCCATTTGCTCCCCAGCCTGGTGACAGCGTCATGGTCGTGCCCACCTTACCTGATGAGGAAGCCAAGAAGCTCTTTCCCAAAGGAGTCTTCACGAAGGACCTCCCGTCGGGCAAGAAGTACCTGCGGTACACGCCACAGCCAGAGTGAGCAGGTGTGCCCATCCTGCCGGGCTGCGGGTCGTTCAGCATAGGGAAAACTTCCCTGTGCCCAGCTCCTGCCTCCCTGGCACTGCACAATCAGCAGCCTTGCACCGTCACACTGCTGGTGCATCGCAATACTAAACCAATCCTCCCCATCCCTTTCATCCCCCACTTCCCCTTGAAACTAAAACCCTGGATGTTTTCTTGCCTTGAATCAGCCCTGCAAGGAAGAGGTGAGCAGACCAGTGGGGGCTCCAGGGTTCACTCTGTGGAGTCTCCTGTTTGGCACCAGTTGAGCTTTTCCCAGAGGCACAGTGAGGAGGGTGGTGTCCACAGCCAGGCCCTGGAAGGGTGTCCTGAGCTCACACCTCCCATCATGGAGCTTCGGGGGCTGCAAACTGCTGTGTGCCTTTTGGAGCAGCCGTCACTAACACATTAACACCTTTGGTCCTGTGCATAGGGGAGGAGCTGCAGAGCCAAATCTCTCACTTCTTACTGCTTTCTCATCTCTTGCTGGAAGTTGGTTGTTTTCAGGTTTTATGGAAGAGGGAATAGAGCAAATAAAGTGATCTTCAGTACTACCTGCAGCGTCCCTCGTCTGCTGGTGCCCACAACACCCTGCACCATTTACTTTGTTCCCTGTGGCTGTGCAGCTGGGACGTGTCCCCGTGCTCCTGGGTGGGTGGCAGTGGCATGGCCTGCCCTTGTCCTTGCTCTGTAAATGAGACACTTTGGAAATGCAGGTTGTCCCAGGGTACACCATTTCAGTCAAAGCAGCAAGTCCCAGGGCAGTTGCGCTGCCCCTGCTTTATAGCAGAACCTTGGTGGTGGGAAGGAGATGTCTGCTCAGGGAGCACACCTCAGCCTGATCCTACCCTGCATCCCAGGGCTCGAGCAGGCATGGTACAAGCCATGCAAATTCCTCCCTGCTCTCCCACACCTGCACCTCAAGGATCTGTCAAGAGAGGAGCGATGTTTTAATATAACGGTAGGAAAGAAACCTGCTCACCAAATAGCTCATAGGCTGCCTGCCAGCATCCCTCGGTGCCCAGCACAATCAGCAATGCTCAAAATGAGCAGCTGTTACGGAAATTGGCTGGCTTGGGGCACAAATGTATCTCACAGGGGTCTGATGCTCGTGATAAGCAATGCACTGGATGCAGTGAGATTCCCTCCAGCATCGCGCAGGTCCTAATCCCGGGGCAGCACCTGCAGCCACCTGGGATGTGGCCTCAGACAACGTCCAGGGCTGTCAGCTCCTACCACCCCTCGCTGTCGTCCTTCCCAGCGGCCAGGCCAGGCCAGGCCACCCCGCTGAGGGCATCCTTCCCAAACGTGGCTGCATTTCAGAGAACTCCCTTTCATTACCAAAAAAAGGTTTATATTCAGATTTAATTGCCTTCCAGAACTATAAAGTGAATATTGGTATTTTTCTCCAAATGACTTTTAAATGAACCTTCCTTATGAAATTCTGCATTGTCCCCATGTATTATTTTTACTAGAAGATTACACCACCTGGTCTCGGGGTTGACTTTCATTCCCCCTCTTTCACTCTGCAAGAAGCAGGAGGGGGAAGCTGCAGTTCCGAAGGGAAAACTTCTCTTTGCTGTGTCATTTTTCAGCCTTATCAAGCTTGGCAGCTTCCCTAGTTCCCCATGGCTGGGCTGCGTGAACTCCTGGGTTTCTTGCTGTTCCCTTGGCACACAGCCCTCGCCTTGATCCAGTTTCCTAAGGGAAAAAGGGTTCTCTTCCCCCCTCCACCCGAGCTTTCCAAACAGCTGCCCAACTTCCTGGAAGCTTGCAGACATGGCCCCACGGCAAGCTTTGTGTCAACGGTGCTCTGAGCATCCCCAGGGTGAGCCCAACCTCTCAGGGACACCAGGGAAGCCACCTGCAAGTCGGGACATGGGGGAATGGGTCCCGTCACCAGACCCAGAGGTCCCACTGCCGAGCCAGGCAGGGGCTGATGGCCGAAAGCCACCAATTCCTGCCTGTTCCCCTGTGCCACCATGGCCCCAGAGGTGTGAGCCAGTCAGACAGACCCAAACAAACACAGGGTTTGGTTCCAGTACAGCTCGAGTTTTCTTTTAATCCCAGAGAAGTGAAATGCAACATTTGTCCGAGTTGGTAATAACATCCAGAGACAGAAATCCAAGCCCCCTACTCAGTAAAGTCATTTGTGTTTAAGGCACTCTGCAAAACCAGCTTTCCTCTTCTCCTTCCGATTTTCCCTACGCGGCAGCAGAATACCTGGTTTGGTCTCTTCTCCATAGCAACACCCACACGTCCTGGCTCTTCTCACCATCTCCAGGAATTGGCAACAGCAAATCCAGCGGGAGCTGAACGGAGAAACGCCGGGAGGCCATAAATAGCAACGGGCACGGGAGGGAGCACAGCGCCTGGGGAGGGGGCACGGAGGCTTCGGGCTTCCGCGGGAAGGGGATGGGCACGGGGTGTCCTCCCTGCAGGCACCAACATGATTCCCCTTCCTTTCTCCCTTCCCGGCTCTGAAAGGGGCTGGGACTGCAGGGGCCCGCAAGCATCCCTCCCCAGCGGCGCTCCCGAACACATGGCAGCACCCCGAAATGCAGGGGGCTGGGTG
>NW_010202489.1:88339-88892 GCF_000695765.1 Mesitornis unicolor
GAGGGGGCCATGCAGGCGGGCGTTTCCGTGGCCTGCCTCTCCCTGAGATAACGGGGTGCTGGTACAAAAGAGGGGTGCAGGGAAGGGCTCCCGCTCGGGGCACCCATCAGTGCGGCTGCGGGCACCCAGACTCGCACACCGGAGCACTCGCCCACCGCCTCCCTCCTGGTCAGTGCCACTGAGCTCAGGGAGGTGCTCACCCAGCACCTCCATCTGAACACGAGCTCGCACCTTTTGCAAACATGCAAAATGCCTGCAAGCTTTTTTGGAAACGTTTGCAAATTTGGGGGTTTTTTTGCAAACAATTTTTACAAACTTTTTTTTTTCTTAAAAAAACAGGGAAATGCCCACAAAGACAACCCATGCATCAAACCGAGTTAAGTGCATCAAATCCAGCCATCGGAGAAGGAGTGGGAAGAGGAGCCCAGAGAGGGGGTCACGGGCACGGCCCCGGGGCACAGCCAGAGCCTGCCTGCAGGCTGGGGCGCCCCGGGAGCACAGGCACAGGCTGCGGCCAGGCACCCCCCCGCCACCAGAAACAGGCGGCACCCCG